>NW_027185443.1:502500-612500 GCF_022577435.1 Embiotoca jacksoni | reverse complement strand
ATGGAGCTGGAGGCTTTTTGGAGCCGACCTCTAGTGGCACTCGGTGGTACTGCAGCTTAAAGGCACATTTTTCAGACCTGGAAGCTACGAACAATTTTATATTCAGTCAATGAAAAAACAACGATCTTCGTCACCTTCTGTGGCCAAAACTACGACGGTACCCTCCAGTAAATCATCATCATCATCATCCTCATCAGTTGGAGGACAACACTGAGTCGTATTATCACTTACTCACTGCATTCAACAAGGTGATTATTTCTCAAACAATAACAACAAACTGACGTTTTAAATCATCCAGCAGGCAGCTGAGACCAAAGAAAGTTACTGACGATTCCCAAAATGTCAAACTTTTCATTTAAATGAACCAAATAAATGTCAGTTTAAAGCAGCAGTGCATTTTTTTTTTTTTTTGTCGTGAAACAGGCTTTGTTCACGGGGATATTTTGACGTGTCGTGGAAGGAAAATCAACGGTGTAAACAATGTCGAATAAATGGAATATTAAAATACACAAAAATTAGAACAAACAGAAGAAGAACTGAGGAGTTTGCATATGAAAGGATGAAACAGACATCCAGCGTGTGACTGACAGGTGATCTCCGGAGGATCACAGCGCAGAAACATGAAAGCTCCACAGATGAAGAAGACACAGAAAATCTAAAAACATCTTGAGAAGTGAAAGTCTCTCTCCTCTCCTTCCTGTGGGCGGGAACACTCGCGGGAGGTGGACAGAAGTGGGACGTTTAAAAAAAATTAAATAAAAGTGAAAGCGCTCAAAGGAGAGCGGCCTAAAAAAAAAAAAAAAAAAAAAAAAAAAAAAAAGTAGGAGAATTAGAGATTATAAAAAGAAAAAAGTCTGGGAACTCTCGTCAAGGGAGCTCCTCGAGGAGTCAAAGCCACTCATGGGAGGGAAGTCGGGCATGAATGATGCAAGAGGAGAGGACGAGGAGGAGGAGGAGGAGGAGGAGTAAGTGACGTCAAAGAGAGGAGATGGAGAATCGACGAAGAGGAGGAGGAGGAGGAGGTGATGGACGATGAGTGTAGTTATATGACAGTTGGCAGGAGGAAGAAGGACAGAGGGCCAGACGAGGAGAGAGTCCCGACCCTCGTCAGCCTCTTTCTGGTGGCCAGCTGGCATTTTAGTAAAATGCTGAATCAGCAGATCTACAGGCAGAGAGGTGAGGGTGGGGGTGGAGGGGTGGAAGGGTGGAGGGGGAGGGGGTCAATCTTCTCTATTTGAGGAAGATGAATCCGACAATCAGCTGACGTGAGAGAGCACAAAATGTCAAATTCAAGCTCGCCGTCAGAGCTCATTGATTGGCTGCTGAGAGAGACTGAAGTGCTGACTCAGGAGGACGTCAAGAGTCCTTTCTTTTCCAGTCTGATGACATACAACAGCGCCCCCTCTCGGTCGTTCATCTGTATTACATAGAAGCTTACCTTGCGCGGACTTTCCTCTTCATCTTCCTCCAAACTGTCCCCGAGAGGAAAAAGTGATGAAATAGTGACTCTCCTCATTTAACAGATCCCTGAAATCAGACACACACACACAAAAAAACATCTCAGCTGCTGAAAAACAAATTATTTATAATTTAAATATCATCTCAGCACCGGAAACGATCCTAAAAGTATAATTTTAACAGACCTGCAAGTTCTCTCACAACACCGTCAAAAACCACATCTTTAAATAGATTCACTTCGGCTGTGTCGGACAAATACAGCGAATAAAATACCTAAAGAAGCAGCCACCATGTCATACCAAACAGAAATACTTTCAAAAAATGCATGAATTATTGTTTAAATAAGAAACTTTTCCTTTTGTTTCAAAATATAAAACAAATATTTTTTTGGATTATGATTTCTTTTTAATCAGATTCTGATTTATTCCGCTTTTACAAGAAATAAATCAGAAAACGTTAAAAAAAAAAAAAATAAAATAAAAAAAAAAAAGTGCCACAAAACCAGCATGCCTCATTAAAAACTAACTTTTCTTATTATAAAATTATAAATCTGAGGGAAAAAAAACTACCAGAAATCAGATGATTCTTCACTAAGAAGTGAAAATAACACTTGTTGCATTCGGGACCAGACTATTAAATGATGCATTCAGGTGTAACATGAACCTACAAAAAAACCAACAACTGCCTTCTTGGGTCAAAATCTGCACAAACATCCACAATAATGTTCAACCAAACTCACAGACCTGTTGTTGTTCAGTCCCGCTTCAGAGCTCCGGTCTCGGGCTGCAGTTTCACACGGACTCCGGCGCTGAGTCACCGCGAGTGTGAGCTGCGTGGCGGCGTCACTTTGTCACACTGAGACCGGACCTCGGTGTGAAATGCTGCACGGTGCAACTTTCTCTCAGCTCAGCGTAATCCTGCAGCGATTAAACCCTCGGCAGAGACTCTGAGAGCTCCGGTCTACATAGGAAGAAGAACATAGCAGGTGACATGTTTTAATGTTGTAAACTCGACAACCAGAGAAAAAAAAATAAATAAATAAAATAAAATAAAAAGCTAATTAAAGGCAGATTATTTCAGTAAATCAGGTTGTTGTTTTTTTTTACCATGTTTTTTTTTTCCAGATTAATTTCACAATTAAAAAAAACATTTTCTTATTTCCAACATGAAAAAATTAAGTCAAAAAGCTGATTTCAAAATAAGAGCTCAAACCTACCTGTTGCGTTTTTTCAACATCGAGGTGAGCTGTGACGCAGGCGGAGAGATAAGTGACCTTTTTATTATTATTATTATTATTACGCTAATTAAAAAAAAAAAAAGTTGGATGCACCAAAACACACTTATATGTGCTGTATGGATCAAAGTATTAAAAATAACTTCTGATATAAGAATTTTTTAAAAAAAGCACCATTAACCTCGAACCTGCCGGGAACGCTGTCAAAACAAAAAAAAACATCACCAAACGTCCGTATAGAGGTTTTTTAAATTAATTTATTTTTTATTATTCAGGGCAGGTTTTGAATACACAGGCGAGAGAAACCATAATTTACAGCGTCGGGGAAGGAAACACACGGAGTTCAGGGGGCTCCGGCTTTCGGGGGAACCCACTCGTGGATCTTCTTGCGGGTGGTGGGGAAGGGAACGTACTGCTGCGCGCTGCCGCTCACGTTGAACTGGTGGATCTCGGCCAGGAACTTCTTGGGCTCCGGAGGGTGCGTGGTGGGGGGGTCGTCGGTCATGCAGTGCAGCCAGCGGTGCCTGAAGGAGCGGGGTGGGGGGACAAAAAAAAACCGCGGCAGTGTCACAAGTATTTCTCCACAGATGAACTATTTTTTTTTTTTAGTTTTCTAATTTATTGATTTGTTCATTGTTGTTAATGTCGCAACAAACTACAGGAGGGGGGAGGGAAATGGGGGAGGGGGGGAGGTGTCGTACCACTCGGCCGGCACCATGCTGCCGTCCACCTCCCACACCGTCTTCTTCCCGTTCATCTCGGTGGTGTAGATCACCCAGCGGTGACGTCCTGGACACACGGAGACGAGTTCAGACAAACACAAACAAAAACACAAACAAAAACACGAGAAACCCTCAAGAAGTGTTGACAACATACTTTTTCATTTTATTCCGATTCCACCTCGTTGAAGGCAAAAATATTTTGACGAGAAACGCCAGAAACAAGAAGTGCTGACTCGTCGTATTTTTTAAATTCTTCATATTGTCGTTTCTCGTTTATTCTCGCTTCTGTTTTATTCTAAGAAAGTTGTTATTTTTTCAAAGTGTTGTTTTTTTTCTTTCTTTCATTTGAGCTGCACCTCATTTATTCTCCTGTAATTCACTCTCACAACAATAACACGAATGTGATTTAAAAAAATCAAACATATGTGAAGGGAACTCGACTCACCGAAGAAGTAGTGCTTACTGTCCTCGTAGTATTTGTTGCCATATTTATCTTCGCCAACCAGAGCTCCTGTTTTCACATCGTTCACTCTGCCGAAGGAAGAAGGAGATATCGATTATCACCTCAACAGGTGAATAAATCAATCAGAAACTCGTCAACAGGTCAACTATTACTTATCATTTCCTTTACAAAAAAAAAATCAAGCTCCACGAATCAAACCTTCGCAGCCGAATTAACCACCCGGTGAACCTCTTAAAGTTCCGCTTCACTTCGGAGTCCTGAAGCTTTTTTTTTTTTATTCAGTCGTGATCTCTGTAGATTAAAAAATGACCCAACCGGGCGCGAACTTAAATTCGAGGATTTCTGAATGGAGTCTGGTGGAACATTCCCCACACACACACACACACACAGACACACATCAAACGTTTCACTTGTTTTCTCTCTCGCAGCTGTTTTAACAGGTTTTACGTCACTGAGCGGTTCGTTGCGGATTTAAACTCGTTTAATTTAATATCATTTAATGCAGTTTAGCTTTTGTCAACATGCTAACTTCAGCTAGCTTCGAGTGAGAAACACAGGTCGCGCGTCTGAAGGTCTTTTTTTCTGTCTTCTTTCAAACGTCTCCGTCGTCTTCAGCGGGTGAACGCAGACGACACAAAACATGGACTTAACCTGACCTGAAGAACTGGAGCAATAAACCCCGGACTCCGCCATGACCTCCTATCTGCCCTAAAGCCCTTCGGACGATGTTGGCATACTGCGCCATCTTTAAACGGACGACTTACGAGGACGGACCGTTCTGTATTCTAAATAGGTCCGGCGACAACCAGACCCCGGAACGTTTGTTTCCATATATGTAAAAACTGCTACTTTAATTAAAATACCAACAGATTAAAGTTATAGTCAATCTCATTTATGGCAATTCATCATTTTCAATGAGAAAATGCTCAAATTCTCTGATTCCAGCTTCTTAAATGTGAATGTTTTCTGGTTTCTTTTATCCTTTATGATAATAAACTGAATATTATTTGGTTGTTGACAATCAGGCGGGAAAAAGCGAGACATTTTTAGCTGCACCGTCTGGTTTGGGAAACAGTGATCGACATTTTTTTTTTTTTTTTTTTTTTTTTTTATATATAATTTTCTTTTTTTAAAAACCAAACAATGAATTGATTAATCAAGAAAATAAGCAACCAATTAATCAGTAATGAAAATAATAGATATTTGCAGCCTAATTCTGGTAAACACCTAAAATTACTTAATCACAAACACATAAAAACTAAACCAGTCAATAACTAGTTGTTTATATAGGTCACATATTTTATGAATAACAGTATGTGTTATTTAAAGTCATTATTAATATCAGTAACCAGGCACATACTTCATACATCTGCTTTTGTACACTAGACTACTGTATATATGTATATAAATGTATATGTATTATTTCCAGATGTTTGTTGTAGATGTACTACATCAACTTTAGATCTTGCTTCTAGTTTAGAAATGTTCTTGTTTTGATCAGATTCCTCTTTAATATTTCACATTCTTGTGGATATAAAACACTTCATGTGAGGACTAAAGACAGTTTATAGTGACTCCCCCACTTTTTTTAAAATTTTTAAATAACAGCTTTTATTACAGCTTTTCATTGTGTTTTTAAAACTAATTAATTTTACTGTTAAATTAAATCTTTTTGCGGAGTCATCACATGTTGCAAAGAAGTAAATGAAGAAAAAGCACCAGAGCACAAGTTCAGAGCTTTCAGGCTTTGTGAAAAAAAACCCGCCTCAGCTTTGATCGCGAGCTCGAAGAGACACTCGGACGCACGTGAACTCCAGCCTCCCACATATACTGTCTGTCTGTAGCTCGATAATAAAACACGGAGGATTCAAATAACAAAACCGGAAATTAAAACAGGAGGACGAGATAAATATTTATATATATTTTATTAAAAACTGTTGCCTGACAGTTTAGAAATGTTGTTTAGAAAGAAGCTCGAGCTTGAACGAGGCACACAATGAAGCTGCATGACAACAGAAACCTAAAAGAGCTCTAAAAGACTGTTTTATTCCTTCACTAACAAATAAAAAAACAAAAAGTGTGAAATTAACACATTTGGCATGATGGAGTTTTTATATCTGGGCAAATTAAAAAAAAAAAAAAAAAAAAAAAAGTACAAACTCTGAGTACCCTGACTATTTGTCCTACACGGTGAAAAAGGACAAACAAAGCAGCTACATTACTGCTGATTTATCTCAGAACAGGAGATATAAAAGGCACAATGTTCAACTCATAATTTTTAGTTCATGCATTCTTTCCACAGTGTGTGCTCATAAAAAAAAAAAAAATCTTAAAAAAAAATAATAATAAAGGTTTAGATGGAAACATATTTTCCTAACAAACCCTGACTCCCAAAAATAAGTGGCAGCCTGCGCTTTTTTTTCAAACAATAAATCTTCCTCTTTTTTTTTTTTTTTTTTACATATATAAATATTAGCTCTCGGCTTTAAAAAAAAAAAAAAAAAAAGGTCAATGCTGCTCTTTTTTTTTTTTTTATGTCCATATACACAGTGTTAGCCTTTAACCATTACTAATGTGGCTAAACAGGCAAACATACATTTTGTATTTAAAAAAATATCTACAATACTCCTGACATTTCCAGTTGTCTCCAGGATGTTGTTATTGTTACCACGACGATGAAACCTCAAAATCTAAAAAAAAAAAAAAAAAAAAAAAAAAAAAAAAAAAAGTAAAATCTCTTAACCAGAGAGATAAAGAGCAGAATATCCACTTCCTGTTTTATTTGCCTGATTTTCACAGTAAAATCCCTCCTTTGTTACATAATGACACTTTAGATGAAACCATTTTTTATATTTATAGGTTATCTATGTTTTTTTTATATTTTTTATTTAATCTTTAAAAGGTTTTATTGGATTAAAATGCTGCTGTAGGTTTTAATTGTCACTGTGCAGTCAGAGACTCCTTCACCTTTAAAACTTCTTTCCCAGACTTCGGAACACCGAGGATTTTTCCGAGGGCTTTTAAAACGGCCCCCGGACCACTGCTTCGGTCTCACTTCCACGCACACGCTTCTGGACATGACCTTTGACCCACAGCTGCTCTAGACTCCCTCTGAGCTCGGCACCGCTGAGCATTCGGGAGCGGTCGTCGGCTGAAGTGAACGCATTTTTAGAGGAACGGGATCCCGACAGTCTCTGGTTCCTGTTTCAGGTTAGACGGTCCACCCAGAGTCCTTCCTGAGCTGCTGACCTCCGACCTGCCGTCGGGGGGTGGCGGGTGGGGGTGGTGTTGGGGGGGTGGGCGGGTGGGTGGGGTCGGATGTTGTCCATCGACTGACTCCGGGGGAGCTGCGACACGACTCCACTGCCGACTACTGTTCGAGAATCATCGCCTCCTGAAAGGCTTCGATCCATCTGAAGGAGAAAAAGAAAGACAGAAGAGGAAGTTCAGCTACAAAATAAAAGTCATTCAAATAAACAAAGTGAGATGATTCAAGATATCATTTTATTTCAGTGAAATCAAACCACACTCCTGATCAACCGTTTAATGTATCAAGTAGAAAACGATGCATGATATTGTGCATTTCTGTGACTTTTCACTCTCACACGAGCTTCGTCTGTCAAATTTAAAACCGACTTCACATTAAAAATGAGGCTCAAGTGAGCGAAAATGTGTCGTTTTTGTTCAAATGTCTGTTCTCGAACTCGTCTCCTCGTGTTTCTGTTTGTGTTCATCTGCTTGTTTAATAGTGTGTTTTCAGAGATGGTCATTTGCATACAGATCGGGAGACGCGAGTGGTCACTCCAGGCAACATTAACATGTCATCTCCTCATGGGACGAACCTGCTGGCAAGCAGCTGCTAATTTATTCAACGAGCTGAAGTACATTATGATTTATTATTTATTAAGAAGCGTCTTTGTCTCCGACCGATGAATCGAAATATTTACTCTGTTTTTTTTGTTTTTTTATCTCCACCGACCCCTAGGGGAAATCTGCGGCTTTTTAGCTGCTAAACGCTCCGCTACCATAACAAAACAAAACAAAATAATAGTTTTTTAATTTTTACTCTCGACTGTGTTTGTTGTTCTTATGTTGGAAAAGTTGTCGCTCTGCATGCTGCACGAAATCCCATCAATACGCACCGATTTCTTTGATATTAAAACGACGCGAGTTTATTTCGGCTGCCCGTTCGTAGTTTGAGGTTGTCGTTCACCTGCGCTGGCCGTTACCACGGTAACCACCGATGTGGGCCAAATTTAGGCTTCAGGATTTAGAAAGGTGTCATCCGTGTTTTGTTTTTTTACCTCTGCGCCGTGGGGATGTCGTCGGCCTTGAAGATGTAGAACAGCGTGTTCTTGTGATACAGCTTGAACTGCAGCTTCTGTGCCGGCCCGTTCTTCTCCTCCCTCAGGAAGAAGCCCAGCAGGGGTTGGCTCTCCAGCGCCGCCACGTCCTGGACGATAGAGATAATATGTTTAAGCCCGAAGGCGGAAGAGCAGCAGAGTCGAGGCGGAAAGCAGCGGCGTACCTCGCTGGCGGCGTAGGTGTACAGCACTTTATTCTTGATGACGAACCACAGCCGCTTCCACTGCTTCTTGTTGCCCTTCGACCTGTTCAAGTAGCCGCTGATGGAGGAGTTCTCCGTGTTGGCGGACACCTGGAGAAAAAAAAAACACAACAACATCCTCACGTCTTTACCGCTTCAAAAGATAAAATAAAAAAACGTATGAATTCAGCCGACTCGTGTCTTCTCACCTCTTTCAGAGCGGCGGGAATCTTCTTCTGTTTCCTCGTGAAGGAGAACGCTCCAGATTTGATGGGAGAGACCGACGTGGAGGCGCAGCGGTCGCCTGAAAATAACAAAAATACCAATGAATACACCAAAAGTTACACCACAAATATCGAGTTAATGGGACAAGCCTGGTGATATTCAGCGTTTATTACTGTCAACGAATACAATGAAAACACCAAGACGAAACATTTTGGACAGTCAGTCCGTCCCTCAATTCTTTCCCCTTTAGTTCCTTCTGAAGATGTAAATCCTTAAAAACAGGTCATAAATATATAGTTTCATCTTTAATGTATTTAAACAGCTAAGCACTTTATTTTTTTTTAGTTTTTTTTTATAAAATGTCACTGAACAGGAAGAAATGGTGCATTCGTTGGGGACTATTTTCAGCGGCAGATTAATTTACGTTTGGTGCTCTAGTGAGTATTTCTGGCAGCAGGATGGTGTTCGTGGGACTGAGTCAGCATAAAAGACTATGTGTATATGTGTTGTTGTTGTTTTGTCTCCTGATTATTCTGCATTAATTCACTCACTGTTCTCCTGCAGCTTGGCGAAGCAGTGGTCGCACACACGGGCCGGTTGGTTCTTCAGGTACTCCAGGTAGTACTTATTGGCGGAGCACGCCTGACACACCACCTATCGGAAACACGTTGCTGCGGTGAGGAGGAGGAGTGTGGCGTTTAAACGTCATATTGATGGTGCGGCGGTTGTCACGGCGACACAGACCTTCCCACAGGCGCGACAGTGATGCCTCCTCCAGGTGAGGGTGAACTCGCAGGTGCAGATCATGCACATGGTGGCCCTCAGGTCCGGGATCCAGATGGGAGCCTTCGAGCCCAACGGGGCCCCGATGTCGACGGCGCCCTCCGCCTGCGTGGAGACACGACTCGGAGGGTTTAAAAAAAAAAAAAAAAAAAAAACTCAGAAAACGAGGTGAGGTTACAACACCGGACGCTCTGAGCAGCGTCCGCACGGGTTTGCCGGTCTGACCTCCTCCTGACTGCGGCTGGATGTGAAGGTGATCTTCTTCTTGGTGTAGTCGTCGATGGCCTTGGCGATGGCCTCCAGCCACTCGTCTCTCTCGGTGGCCGAGCTGCGAAACACGAAGCTGCGTCATTACAAACACTAACGCGTCGGTTTATGAAGCGTTTACAGCTGAATAAATGTGACGCCGAGCGCTGACCTGGCGGACAGGATGAAGGAGCGTTCGACGCTTTCGATGTTCAGCTCGTTCTGATAGGCCTCTTGGCTCGGCTTACTCACCTGGAAAACACACCGCAGACGGAGAGATGAATAATAAATAAATAAATAAATAATTGACAGACTGTTAAAAATGTGTGAGCCGAACAGTCGAAGCTGCTGCTGCACACTGAAGCGTCAATATTTCACTACAGGGAATATTTCAGTGACGAGGGAATCAAATACATTCTGATATAAAAAGCAACAAGCAGATGAGCTGAAAGTGTCATAAAATAATACGTGATAATAGTAAATAAAATGTTAAAAAGCAGCACGGGAAAATATCTGATGAAACCGTGGGTGCGTAATGTAACGACATTATGATTTAAAGATTTAAAAACAGCGGTGGGTTTTCTCACCTTCATGCCGGCCAAAGAGAGGACGCTGTTGAGCTTAAACTGGGCCGACTGGACCGGCGTGGTGTACATGAGGGCATCGTTGAACTGGAAAAACAAACACAAACAAACATAAAACCTTCAGAAAAAAAATAAAATAAAGCAGCGAGCAGACAAATGGCGGCAAATAATTACAACAAATGCTTCGTTGCTTCATATTAAACTGCACTGCAAAGTTTCTCTCGCAGAAAAATGCACGAGGCCAGAACAAAAGACCTTCTTGTATTTACTTCCTTGGCCCCGCCCCCCCAAAAAATCTGACCAATAAGCAGAGAGAAAGTTCTCCTGTTTTAAATTGATGCATTTTGGTTCACTGAAGATTTTTCTCTGCGTGAAAAGAAACTAAACCAAAAGACTCCACTGATTCAGACCAGAAGGTGTGAAAACTGATGTGACTGTAGATTAAATTCACTCCACCGTTGAAGGTAAAAAAAAAACAAAACAAAACAAAAAAAAAACATGAAGGAACAACAGAAGATGAATTTTTGCGGCCGTCCGGCTCGTCGCTCACCAGAAAAAACATCCGCGGCTGCATGACCTTCCGGGACAGTTTCATCAGCGTGCCCTCCTTCAGGAACACCTGCGAACGGGAACACAGGCTGCGTTCACAAACACAAACAGGGAGCCGAGTCCAGAGAGCTGAACGGGAACGTTTTATGTGACTCTCCACATGTGGTTTGTCACAGACAGTCACCGCCATTTTATTAGTACTTTCAGACTGCACTGAGAACAACGCAGCATTAATAATAATCAAGCTATTGGAAAGACAATAAAAACTTGTGCGGTGGAAGGTTTTGTAATACTAATAGGATTATGGGTTTAACTACAAATTAATGTGAAATATTACTAAATGCAATTATATAGCATATAATTACATATTATATATATTGGCTTTAACCAAATTAACACAGCAGAGAGAGAAAAAAATAAAAATACCAATGCTGAATATGAATTAATATTAAAATATCATAAGATATTCACATGTTGTTTCTGAAGTCTTTTTGTATTTTGTGTTTTTCTGCATAAAATATCCAAATATAAATGTTATGTTTGAATACAGGCATAGTACAGTCATACAGTCGTACCCTCCCCGGCTGGACGATCTCATGGTGCCCGTTGAGACTGTACTGGATCTGCATCAGCTTCTGGAAGTTATCCTGGAAGATAAAACGGGCAACGGGTGAGTTGAGGGAGGGGGTGGTGGTGGAGGGGGAGGAGGGAGGGAGTGGTGGTGGTGGGGGGGGGCCTCAGGTCTCACCCCTTGTTTCATGATGTCGTTGGCGTGGTTGGCCACTTCCTTCACGATGCTGAGCGCGGCTGCACGGACAGAAAAAGAGGAAAACGTGAGTGTTTGTTTTTACTGAACAACGACTGACATTAAGGATGAATGACGTCCTCCAAATGACCTTGTGTGTCTTTATAATCCTCCGAGTCCTCCGGGAGGTTCTTCAGATAATCTGCAAAAGAGGGCTGAATTCATTTTGAGTTTGGACAAAAGGTTGAAAGTGTTTGACATCCAACCTCTGCAGACTAAAAAGAGAAATATAGTAATAATAAATAGTAATAAAAAAAGGCTTAAATTCAACGGCTTCACCGACATTTAGAAAATTACGCCTCTGTGGTCGTTTTTTTTTTTTTTCAATTAAATGTGTGCAGAATATGCTTAATAAGAAACAAATAAACTTCTGTTTCCTGTGTTGGCAACAGTAGAGACATAAAAATAATCACTTTTTCCCCCCTTTGTAAATTTAAGAACAGTTTTATATCAAAGTCCTCATGTTCAGAGTGCAGACAGCTTCTTATTCTACACAAACCATTCGGGATAATAATCACTGTCCCTGTGATTGTCCCCTAGGGGGCAGTAAACTACCAAAACACAAAACTATTACTTCAGTCCAAGTTTCACTCTGGTGCTGCCAATAAAAAAAAAAAATTAAAAAAAAAATCGAGCGCTGTGATTGGATGAAGCGTCGACCTGCAGAGAGCGGAGACAGACGAGGAGTGAACGGACCTGTGAGCAGCAGCTGGTACTGAGGGATCCTCTGCACAGGCTTCAGCAGGTAGTGTTTCAGAGCCAGGCTCGCACATCTCGGACTCATCTGAGGCAAAACACACACACACACACACACACACACACACACACACACACACACACACACACACACACACACACACACTGAAACCTCCATTCAACCACCTGAGATACAAGCAGCATTTCTGATGGGTGACAATAGCAAAACCTGTAAATATCTGTAGTTACTATAAAAATGCAACAGCTGCTCAAACTGTAGTTTTAGATGTGATGTGACATAAATAATCTCCATTAAAGTTAATATTGCAAATGTAGCTGAGAGAAATCCTAATTCAAGCTCATTAAAAAGTTCATTTAGATCCCTGAAAAACAAAATCAGCTGTTTACAGACATAAAAACTTAATAAAGAAGGAAAATAAAAAGGGGGAAAATATTCTAAATAACTACCACTGCAAGAAAACCAAGAAAAAAAAGGTCGTTAAAGCAGCAAATAAACATGCGAACACTCTTTGTTTTCCAATGTTACCTCGAACTCTCGGACCACGGCCGTGAACGCCGGGTTCTTCCTGCACTGCTCGTCCAGCAGCGCCACGTTGTTGTCGAACTGGCGGATGTAGGTGGAGTACATCTTCAGGTAGGGACCCTTCTGGACGAAGATGTCCGACAGCCTCTGGTGGTCGCTCCTGAAACCAGACGGACACGGAGAGTTTCCCTTCAAGCGCCGAACGAGGGGTCACCATCGAAACCTACTACTTTAGAAACTATACCGCTATATAAAAAAAACTTGCGTGTAAAGTCTGTGATGCTCTAAAACTTTCTAAACTTAAAACTCCCCCTGATCATGTGTTGTCTCAGTTTGAGTGTTTTTTTTTAATAAATTGCTGAAATATCCCATTAAAAATTACTAGAATATTTAAATTATCACTTTATTTGGAAATATTTGGCCTTAACGTGTGACATTATTTTATTTATTAATGCAATTGCTAAGATCTAGGGCGGCAAAAACTTTACTTAAAGTCTGTTTGAACAACTTTCTTTCCCGCTGATAGTGAATAGAAAGTAAAAGCGTCGTTTTCACTGAGCTGTGAGATGTTGAACAAGGAAACGGGTCAAATCAAACGTCTCGACTGTGAACGGGTGTAAATCAGAAATCTTTAGGTCACATTATGACATGATGACACTTGTAGCATCACAACACTGACCAGAGTTCATTTTAAAATGTTATTGTTTTACTTTACTGTCTAGATTTAAGATTAGAGAGATCTTTGCTGTCACTCGGGGAACCTAAACTCCCTCCGACTCACCAAATCACTGCTTAAAACTCATTTTTTTATTATTGTATGTGTGACATCTTACTATCACGATTTTTATTGTGTGTAAAGCACTTTGTCCCACTTTTCACCTTTTGTTTTTAAGGCCTTTTTTTTTTTTTTTTACAGTAGGTGTCAGATAACATAATAAAACCGATCATGCAGACGTTATGACTTCATTCTCAGCAATAAAGGGGCTGAAAAAAAACATCGGAGGATCCTTTCTGTAATAAAACTCAAATAAAGCAATACAAATGTGTGTGTGTGTGTGTGTGTGTGTGTGTGTGTGTATACCAGTGAGCCACTCTGTCCTCCAGCTCCCTCAGCAGGTCTCTGTTGAGCTGGTACAGCTGAGGCAGGTAGTACAGGATCTGACTGAGGATCCGCTCGTCCACCACCGGCTTCCCATTCTGACGGGTTGCCTTGGCAACAGCATCCCGAAAATCCTGCAGAGAGGCACGGGCGGGGTTAACTCTGACGCTGCCTCACACACAGTGGTGCCACATGACTACACGCTGTACTGCAGCTGAACAGGAACACCTGGTTATCACCTCATAAACTGACCCCTCCTCCACCCTCCCCGGCCCCGCACCTCTGCACGTACTTCATGACACACACACACACACACACACACACACACACACACACACACACACACACACACACAGAGAGAGAGGGCTGAGTCAGCACTTTGACTTCGTCCAGCGAGCCAACACACACATCCACCTGGAAGGAAGCAGCGAGGCCGAGCAGGATCCCGACGTCCTGGTTGACTCTGAACGTACCGTAACTTTAACCGTTAGATGACGAGCAGCAGCTCATCCAGCAGTAAAAAAAATATCAGTGATCAGAATCGCACCAATCACTAACATCTGGTTTATACATTTCATTTGAATTGATGTGTGCCCCCCCAATTTAATCATGTTCAGCCTAAAAAAAAAAAAAAAAATGCTCACAAACTATTAGTAATATTTCAGTAGCAGATCATTAATACAAGCTTTGTCAGCATATTATTTCATGGACCAGAGCAGAAACAGACACACAAATGACCACAAAAAAAAAAAAAACTCTAAAAAAGGACAGAAAAATGGAAAATCAAACATTTTTGATTCCATCCTGAAGTCTTAATGATCAGACATCATCCTCACAGCCACATACTCCACTCACGACACGAGGATCTATGAGAAGGTGGAAAATACACAGAGGCGCCTCCAGTCCTTCAGGTAAACGGATAAACAACCGTCTTCGAATTCACAAAACACACACGCACACAAGAGCTGTGAATAAACAAAAACAGGGACGAGAATATTTAAACACGGCGGCTGGATGACTCGCCACAAGTATGCAGGCACAGAGTCACCAACCCACGCACCCACCTGCACACACTGCAACACACACACACTGCAACACACACACACACACACACACACACACACACACACACACACACACACACACACACACACACAGGAGGATTATCTGAGGCATGTGCGTGTCTGGAGGTCGTCTCTCTGCAGCCTGAGGAAGCAGCTGCTGCCCGTCCGCAGAGAGACAATAATGCGCTCTGACCTCTTTTCTTGGACAGAGACCCCCTCCTCCCCTACCCTCCCTCTCCCCCGCCACGCCTCAATAGTGACACTAGAAGTCACAAAAAAGTGTGCATTAAGGTATTTTGGAAGCACTAATAAAACAGTAACCAGACGTCGTCCAGTCACATGGTTCCTGTTAGACTTTTGTTTACTTAAAACAATAAAACCTGCATCGTGATGAGCAAGTTAAAAACCTAGAATCAGAAGGATTAGAATCAAATCTATAAAATCTATCCATATATGTGTATTTTTAGGAAAGTAAATGCCTCTTTTTAAATCTTTCTTTCTATTACTGCACATTTTGACTTATTACCTGGGCAAAGTTTCCGGTGAATTTGTGGCACGGGATGAAAATATTTTTTTTACAGCTGCAGCGATTCGTCGATGAATTGATTCACTGGCGATGGATCAATGGATCGATAAGTCATTTTTCAAAGAGAAATGTCAAACATTCGCAGATTTAAGGCTCTAAAATGTGAGAATTTGCTGCTTTTCATGGTCTTCCATTAAAAGTAAGAGAAACATTTTGGGGATTTTGGACAGTTAGTTGGTTAGACTGAAGAACTTTGACGGGTATTTGTCACCTGTTTCGGTCCAAAATCCATTCATCAGTAAAATAATATTACCCGATTAATTGATAATTGCAGCCTTCAGCTCTTTATAAAAATGTTTGTCTGCAGGTAAGAAAGTCGTCACTCTGGCACGGCTGCAGGAAAACCCTCCGACAAAGAACTGGACCGCAAATGTGCGAGAAATGAAGCTTTGCTGTGAGAATATAATATCAACAAATGAGTCAAATGGACTGAATATGTCACCGGGACAACACACACACACACACACACACACACACACACACACACACACACACACACACACACTCCTCTGACAGTGTTTTTCTCTGTGACGTGACAGATCAAAGCCCCGCCTCCCTCCGTTGTGGCCGTGCAGTCACCTGCCCACCGGAAAAAATAAATAAATAGAGAAAACTCTTGACGCAGCAGCTTTGAAAAGCCTCAGCCGTGGAGTAACTGCATTATTCAACACGTGAGCGAAGACGACCGACGGCCAAGAGCTCCTTCGTTCACGCTTTGATCGCCTCCCAGAACAGTCAGAACACACAGAGACATTTCTTCTTCTGCTCTGCACTCCGTTAACGCAAACAAACCATGAAAATGAAAAGTCTCGAATAAATACGACACTTACTATGTGAAGCAGCTTCAGGACGTCAACAAACCTGGCGGAGGAGCGGTGAAAAAAAACAAAACAACAACAACAACACGTCAGTCAGATAATCCACATTAAAAGCCTTTTTCTCCCGGTTCATCGCCACGACCACTCACACTTTCTCCGAGCTCATGATCTCCTGGGCGATGTGCACGACCTTCTTCCTCTTCAGCTCGTCCTCCTGCTGAAAGAAGCAGAAAGCACAAACCGGTCAGAGACGACGTTGCCGAGCCGCGGACAAAACCGCGGCGGGCGCTCGGGCCTGTCACTCACGGGCTCGCTGCAGATCACCATGACGATCGATCGCCGGACGCCTGCTTTCACCGTTTAAAAAACCATCGGGCGCTCCAGTTTCAAAAAAACACAGGCCCTGAAAAGTGGAGCAGCCTCTGCCTCCGTCTCCCTCCGACCGTGTGTGTGTCTGTGTGTTGTTGAATGGTAATGGGGGCGGTCTCTCGCCGACTTAATTTGGACAGCGGCCTTGACCCCCCCCCCCACCCCCCTTTGACTGTAATGTCCCACTGGTCCTATCGGAGGCTGTATTTGTGATCTGCCTCAAGAGGCATCGGACACAGGTGCTGACAGTCTCACTGAGAGGGTCACAAAGGACGAAGACAGAAAAAAAAAAAAAAAAAAAATTCATTCAGGGAGCTATTCCTGAACCTGTGGCCCCTCTGTGTTTGCGCACACACACACACACACACACACACACACACACACACACACTTCTGGAGAACACACTTGGCAGCATGCGCGTGCTGCGACACTTCAGTCAACCAGTTCGAGATACGAGTCGTCCGTTGTGACCTGCGAACGTCCTGCCGCTTTTCACGTGTCGACATCGTGTTTAAAAACAGTCGCTGCTCGCTTCTCGGCCCGCTTGTAACTCCGCAGCAGCATTTTCCACCGAATGTCAACGGTCACACGAAGACGGCGGGAGCTGGGATAGACCGAGTTGTTGCAAGATGATCAACAAGTCGTAAAGTGTTGTTTAATTTTTTGGTTTTATTTCTCTAAAATACTGCCGCTTGTCCTAATTTGACCTCTTTTAGGCTCTAAAACTCAAAACTCGATCAATCTGAAAAGTTCAAGCAGGAAATAATTTATCTCCGAAGCTGTAACCGTTGGAAACGTGTGCATGAAAGGATACTTTAGGTTTACTTTAACCTGCTGTGTTTCCCATTAATGTGTTTGCTGCAGCTCGGTGGGTGAAGCTAACTTTTGCAAGTCTTCAGCAGAGATTTAAAAACACGAAACGAGTAGTTGCACAAGCAGCACATATCGGAGCGACCGTTGCACGAATCATTTTAAACGTAAACGCAGAAACTACCTCCTTTTCGCGAAGGAAATGCGGCACGTTAAAATAGACTTTTATATACAGTGTGAGCAGGAAGCATTCAGATCTACATTTATTTAACACAGAGAAAATACTCCACATGTAGAAATAGCTGGACTGAAAGAGTGACTGAGGTGTGAATGATGAGCAAACTGCACTCAAACAATAAGAAGTAAAAACTTCTCAATGCAGGAAAACAACTCTGTGTTTTACTTCTATATTTATATATACCCATTTATTATAATAAGTAACTAACTAACTCGGATGCAGGATGATATGGAAATATTATAAAGTTCTATGTGTTGTGATACCGTCCCTGAACAAGCAGCCTTCATCAGGTAGAGCTTTCAGTTTTATTACTCGATAGTGAGTCAGTTAATTGCTGTGTGATAATGGACTTCCCCGTCATCACAGGTGGCGTTTGTTCACCTGTCTGTCTGCCTCGTCCAGGTGCTCCTTGCTGGAGGTGGAGCTGTTGTCCTCTTCATCCGAACTGTGGCTCTCCTCCTCCTCTTCCTCTTCCTCCTCCTCCTCGGAGTGGACGTCCTGCCTCAGCCAGCCGCTGCTCGCCATAAACACAACAGACACAGCAGACAAGAGACGGATTAAAAATGGCAGCCGGAGCAGAATTTTGCTTTTCTTTACAAGGAATGTTTAAATCTGTGAGACAGCAGCAGGGCAGGGCAGCGGAGGAGCGTGTGTGTGTGTGTGTGTGTGTGTGTGTGTGTGTGTGTGTGTGTGTGTGTGTGTGTGTGTGTGTGTGTGTGTGCACGTGCGCTCAGAAAAAAGAAAAGAAAAAAACAACCCTCCCTGGATAAACAAAGATTAAAAGGAGGCTTGGGCAACGCGGGGGACTTCATACAGTGAACACAATAATCTTTTACACACACAAACACATGAGTCAGAACGAGACCGAAACTCATTCAGAGGGCCTCGTACGATGGAAAATATTGATGATTACGCTTTGACAACATGTTGGGGAGGCTGAAATATGCGGACGGCGGTGGAGCAGTATTTTAAAACCCCTGGACGGGACCGGTCAGCACGAGAAAAAAAACGCTGCAACCGAAGTATCCACAAAAATAAAACAATAAAACTACTATAAAAAAAACAAAAACAAAAGAAAAAATAAACGGTGTGACAAAGGCAGCGGTCGGGGACAGAGAGTCAACGGGAAGACCAGCAAAGAGTCACAGAAACAAAGAGGAAGCTAGTTAACAAGTTGCAGTTGACATCCGTGACTGACCAGACTACATATATATTCGACGCTGATGCGTCTTCATGAATATGGTCTCGATCTAGTTATGGCATCGCAATCAAAAGAACAGTGATCAGTGATCTTTGACCACCGAAATGTAATCAGGATATCCTTGAGTCCAAGTGAACGTTTGTGCCTAATTGGACGAAGTGTCCTCAAGGCGTTTCTTACGTGTGGACTTCTATAATAATGGGATGGACGTGAGGTCACGGTGACCTTGACCTTTGACCGACCGAAATCAAATCAGTTCATCCAAGTGAACGTTTGTGCCACATTTGGAAAAAATTCCCTTCCAGGCTTTTTCCGAGATATTTTTCTTCATGAGAATGGGAGAACATGAGGTCACTGGGATCTTGACCTTTGACCCCAAAAGTCTAATTAGTTCATCCTTGAGTCCAAGTGGACGTTTGTGCCAAATCTTTAAGAAATTGTCTGAAAGTGTTACCGAGGTAACGTGTTCCCACGAATGGGGCCGACAGATGGGACGGATGTGAGGTCACACTGACCTTGACCTTTGACCTTTGACCACCAAACTTGAATCGCTTAATGATTAAGTCTAAGTGGATGTTTGTGCCAAATCTGAAGGAATTCTATCGAGGCCTCCTTGATATATCCCGTCCATGAGAACAGGACAACCTGAAATCGGGCTATTGCGACATCAATCGCAAAGGATTAAAAAATTTTCATTAAAAAAATCTCCCTAAAAATACAGATCACAGCGTCACTGACTTCGTATTTATCTGCAATTATTCTGATGATTCATTTATATGTGAAATTTATAAAAGCAAAACCAGTGAAAACGGCTCTTCTTGCTCTTTTTATATGATTCTCAAGACGGGAAACTTTGCTGCTTTTTCTTAATTACACTTCCCTGTAAATGCAACATGTTGCGTAATCTGCGCCTCCAGGAAGTTTTAATCAGTATTTTGCTTCTAGATGTCATCGACTATTGTGAACGATTCCTCGGAAAGCCACAGAAACGAGGACCTGACAAGTGAGTGAGTGAGTGAATACCAAGCTGCTGCGCTGTTAACCTGAAGCCAGCAGAGTCAGCTGACGATGCCTTCACTGACTGCACCGCAGCGCATTTGAATATTAATACAGATTCCTGTTAATTAAGTTTTTTTCTTCTTCAGGGCATTTAAAACCTGTTTTTCTGCACCCTGCCGTCTTCGTCGACCTCCGTCGCTACAAGCAGCGACATGTGCTCGTGTGTCGCTAATGTTTTTGATCCGAGTCTCTCGTCGTCGCCTCTGATTTCTGATGTAACTCGACGAACCGAGACTCGAGGAACAGGGGGAATTTAACGCCTCTTCAATTTTGTCTCGTCCCAACTTTGTCCTGCTGTTTCTGTCTTTTCCAAACAAGCCTTTGTGAAGAGACTCACAGGGTGATGGTTCAGAATAAAGATGAGGAAGACATTCTCACATTTCCTTTCTCACTCTCTCCACTTCCTTGTCCCCCCCCCCCCTCCTTTACATTTCTCCTCCTTTTACCTGAATCTCATATGCACACTTGCTCGCTCCTTCTCGGCGACCCCCCCCCCCCCTTATGTTTTCTATGTAGCACTCCAAACCTACTGGGTCAGGCACAGAGCGCCGCTTGTTTACAGCCCGAGAGGCTTCTTACATAAACTGAACGGAGCTCAGATGCCATGGGAAACACTACAGATTCACCCTCTCCTCACTCTTTCTCCTCTCCGGCACACACACACACACACAAAAAAAACAGCCGGCCGACCAGCTCTCCGCATACCGGGCCGAATTAAGAAGCGAAGCACATCTTGATTGTTTTTAAACGGCTGCTTTTAACACCGGTGGCACCGACATCGTCACAGGAAATAAGTCTGAGCCAACGGGATCTTAATATTGTTAATGTGAAATGAACATGTTCATTCATTTAAACAGCACTGAAGTGATTTTATTTTATTTTTTTCCCATCGACCGTTAATCGGCAGATTAAAAAAAAAGAAAAAAAAGAATAAAACACCAAAGATCGACTGGTTGTAACTTCTGAAAGCTGCACTAATCAATACCGTTATGTAAATATTGGATCAAATGACGGGGTCAGCTGAAGCAACAGAGCAACTGAGAATCATCAACCCACGAACTCTGCAGTTCCAGCCAGCTCTTATGGTGCATTTTAGTGTCTTTCAGCTTGTTGTTTTGGTGTTTTGTTCAGGCTCACCGCTCTCAGAGCATCATTACCAGCCAAAAGCCGGCAATGTTCCTCATAACAAACTTTTTTGGGGCCTATACTACTATTGATGTTTGGTAGTAAAAAAAAAATTTAAAAAAATCCAGATATTCAAATATCAGCCAATATTCTTTATACATGCGCTGTATATATAGTATATACAATTGATCCCTCAAATGTGGTTATAAAACAGGATGTAATGAAGGCAACTGCAACTATATTGTAATTATCCCAAACATCATATTCTGCATTATGTTAAGAAAAAGTTATTTATATTGACCAACATGTATATCTGTGAGCTGTGGGCTCTAAATGAATAACAATTAATTCGTGCATCTTTACACGGGTCGATTTTTCTACGTTTTGGTTTGGGCTGGACAAAAACCAATTTTTCACATTTGTATTAATATTTTATAGATTTAATTAAAAAGTGACACATTCTTTCCTGATTTTAATAATTACAGCTCGCAGCCCCCGTTCAAAGTTCTTTCTAATATTTTACCAAATTATTGTTTTACCAAGTCATAACAATACTTTCTAAATATGAACAGATTTTCCAGCCAGGAAACGACCAAAACAGCCACTGAATACATCTTTGGTCGCCATCCAGAATCTGCGGTGTGATGAGTGCAAACCTGTTCGTTGCCGCAGGCGGTTCTGTTATAATTTATTAGTTGTTGATTTTCCCACAATAAATCACGCCCTGTGACTTTAATTAAAGAAATAATTAACAGAATTCATATTACTCAATCCCTGTAATTCACTATGTTTAAACTTTTTTCTTACTTGCTGTGTTTCACGCGAACTTATTCTGGTCAGTAAATCAGGACGAGAACTATAAACTCAGTGCAGATTTTCTCACAGACACAGAGCAGAAAAATGGAGTGATGAGGTTAAAAAGAGGCTAAACACGGTGCGAGGGGGGTGAGGAGGAGGAGGGAGGAGGAGGAGGAGGAGGCTGGTGGTTGCTGGAGGTTTATTTTCTCTGTTCTAAGAGAGCTGTGTGGCGTTTCTGCGATTCTCAGACATTTCCTGCTCCGGCCACTGAAAATAACCCACAGGAAAACAGGCCGACCTGCTGCACATCAACGCTCTCCTTCAGATTCAACGCCGCCGGCTCTAAAGGCTGACTCGTACAAAAACGGAGAGCGCGCCCCTCATGTCCACCTGTCGCACGCGGCGGTTCCCACACCGATAGGGGTCACCTGGTTTCACGCGGGGGAGGGAATGGGGGGGGGGTTAAATTAAGTGCTGTGCGGCAGGTCTGGAGCTCGGCCTACATCAACCTCCAGCCTGAGTTTCTTCTCACGAACACGAACACAGCACGCCATTGTTACTGGTATAAAAACCTCTCTCTGTTTTTTGGCCTTAACAGACATGTTCTCAGCTTTTTCTATTAGACCGAGGGATTATTCTGACTCAGGAAATAAACTGTCTTTTAGATGGGACATCTGTTACCTGCTGCATCGCTGCACAGACATGATGACAGGCGGGATAAGTTGATTAATGAGATACATGTTTAGGATTTGCTGCTTTTTCTGCGGAATACTTTTACAGATTAAGTAATGAATCATATAATAAAAGTAACTGACAGATGAGGCACCATGAAGGCACAGAGGCCGAGGTGCTGAGCCGTTTCCTGTCATCTCTCTCCTGTAATCTCTCTAATAAATGCATAAATAAATAGTCCGATTAAGCAGCGTACCTCTCGTACTCGTGGTCCCGGCATCTGTCGTAGGGATCCTGCACCTCGTAGATGTCCGAGTCGGCTGCGTCGGCGTCCTGAGGCCAGCCCAGCCTCCCGCTGTGGAACGGCAGGTTCATGTACTCCGGGATCTCCTCGTACAGCGGCACGTTCTCGTACTCCACCGATCCGTCTTCGCCCTCTCCGCAGATATCCGTCTTCACGATGCAGCTGCTGGGCCGCTCCAGTCTCCTCTCCCCCCGGTGGGAATCCACGCTGGTGCAGTCCAGGGACTGCCCTCCCTTGGCCAGCAGCTTTGGCAGCATCTTCACCGACAGCCGGAGCTCCAGCAGCTTCCGGAAAGAGAGGCTCCTCTTTTGGGAGTTGGCCCGCGTTGCCAGGTCAGCTGCCGAGAAGGACTGCGCCCTTTGCTTGCCCCCCAGCGCCGCCGCTCGGCCCCTTCGGCGGTACGCTGCTCCTGGTGGGAATCTGCCGGCTGAAAAAGGTCACGCAGGGTCGCGTGAAGCGCCAGGCGGGTTTCTCCTGAGGAGGCGCGGGCAGCTCCCTCATTGGGGTGTTAGCGTGCGGAGGTGCGGGAGGGCAGACGGAGGGCGGGGGGGGCCGCTGGCAGGCTGTGTCTTTGAGGTTTCCTGGGCGGCGCCCTTGGCGACGGCTGGTCCTCGGCGGAGAAGGCCTTCCTGGCGTTGGCCAGAGGAGGGTGGCAGCCCAGTTTGATCTGCTTGGGGAGGCTGTGGGTAATCGGGTAGCGCTCGAAGTCGCCGTACCCGTCCTCCTCGTCCTCCTCCGCCCGCCGCTCCTCGCCCTCTTTGCTCGTGGAGTCGGGTTGCGAGAGCAGGTTTAAGGAGTGCGAGGTGTTTTTGTTCAGAGAGGGGACGGTCCTGTGGAGGCGAGGCGACAGGGAGGTCTGCCGAGGAGGCGGGACGGGCGCGTCGCTCTCGTCGTCTCCCAGCCCCGAGTCTTCAGGGGGCGAAGGGTCATCGCACGAGTCCTGTGGGAGCTCCTCGCCGAGAGACGGACCGGCTGGACTCGGGTTCCCCTCGGCTTCCTGCGCCTCGAGCCCTCGTCTCGGCTCCTCCGCCGCCGCCGGATCCTGGGCGCCACCCTCCACGCAGTCCTGCCTCATCAAGGCCGGCTTTTTAAGTTTGCGCGGGTGAGGAACCGGGAGAGGCTTACTGGGGGCGGCGGGGACCAGCAGGTCGGGGAGTAACCGGGTGGGAGACGCTTTTCTGACAGGGTCACTGCTTTCTACCTGAAAGCATTCTGCAGAAGACTCGATACTTGAAAAGACAATGATGCTGCCTGCAACATCACAGGCTGAGTCCGTTAAGTCTGCGCTTTGGGCCTCCGTCGGTACATCGGGCTCCGCAGCAGCACTTTCCGGATGTTTTACAGTCTCTGCAGCGTTCCCCCTGTGCTCCTCAGTCCTCTGAGCCTCTTTGTTTCCCAATCCCCTGTCTAGGTTTCTCTGTCTCTGAGGTTTATCCCGGGGCTTTTTGCTAATCCGTCCACCCTCGCCCTTATCTACCGCCGCTCCCTCCTCGCGGTTTTCTCCTCTCTCACCCGGCCTCATCGCCGGTGGTAATCCCTCGGCAGGAATCCCGTTCTGAAAAAGCTCTCGGTGTAAATCACCTCCGATCTCACTCGCGTTTCCGTTTTCCAGAGGGCGGCACTGGGAACAGTCCCCAAGCGCGCAGGTGGGAATGATGTAATCCGATTCCCGTGGACCAGTCTCAGATAAAATCCCATTTTTGGAGTTGAAAAGAGAGAGGCTGTCATCTGAAGCCTCGCGCTGCTCCTGCGACAGGATGAGGGGTTCGGTGGGTTTGGGTGGCGGAGGGGACACCGGGGGGGAAGAGGCGCTGGATTTGGTGATGCATGGTTTAGGGGCGACAGCCGGTTTGGCCCTCTTCAGAGTGGCAGGAGAAGGCTGGGAAACTGAGGACTGAGAGAGAAGGCCCGGCTTGGGGGCAACGGGCGGGGGGGGAGGGTTTGGTGGCACCAGGAAGTTTGGGTTTGGGAGCTAACGGAGGCTTCTTCACACCTGGACGTGAAAAAAAATAAATAAATAAAGATTACAAAGAGTTTTAAAAAGTAATTTACTCACGCTTCCTATTAAATGAATCACAAAGCAACAGCACATAAAAGCATGTTTCATCCCTGCCTCCTCGGATATAGGCACAGACAGCTGCAAGCTGGGGGAGGTTTAGGTTAGGGTCAGAGGTCATTCTTATTGTCAGAGGGGAAGAACTGAGGGGTTCGAGTAATGTGTGAAATAAAGTCAGAGATCAGGATGATTGCAAATTAAGCATCCAAATCTTCTTGTCACGTGTTGGCTGATCTTTCATCTCACTGGTTGCAACAAAACACAGTAAAACTGGATTAATCAACTCAGATGCACAATTCAATTTGCGTCCTCTTTCCTGTTCCTAAAAGAGCGCGGCATGTTTGGTATGCCGGGTCCAATACTTTGTCTGAAAGATGTAATTGGAGATGAAACTGATATGCTTGTACTCAGTATTTTCTCATGTTCCTCCAATTTGTCTTCAGATAAATAAGTTACATGGGGCTGCAACTAAGTATTATTTTATTATTGTTAATCAATCTTTGAAATATCAGAAAAGGTCAACCGGTGTTTCCCAAAGCCGGAGATGCAGCGAAAAATGTCTTGTTTTGTCCCGACCGACAGTCCACAAGAAAAAGATATTCAGTTTATTGTCATGGAGGAGTAAAGGAACAGGAAAATATTCACATTTAAGAAGATGGATTTCGAGAATTTGAGCATATTGGTTTTTAAAAAAATGACTCTAAACAATTATCAAAATACATCGTAATTAACTTTCTATAGATCAACTAATGGACTAATCGTTGCACCTCTGGTTCAAAATCATACTTATGCCATGTATGAGTATTTCCCTCATATATACAATTAGGTTTTAAATTGGTGACACATTGTGGAAAGTAAATACACAAGTTAAATAAAGGTTGAATTGTAAAAAAAAGAAAGAAAAAAAAAAGTCTGAAGTAATAAAAAGCTGTGAATTCGGATTGTAGGCCATATTTTCCGCTCAACTGGCTGAAACTGTTGGCTGGCCGAGACCACGAGAAGTGGAGTCATCGAGCGGATGTCTCCGAAAAGGCCAACAACCAAAAACCCGCTCTGCCCCCACGACATGCTGCTCTGCCGCTCCAAACTCCCTTCAAAAATCACAAGTTATAAAAGGCACTCGGATTACAAACGCATGCAGTTCAGCGACACGACAGTGATTAAGGTGGTGTGTTTTTTTTTTACTGACTTAGAAGCACTTTTCAATTCGGCAAACACCCCCTTTTAGAAAAACTTCAACTTTAAGAAGTGCTTCACCAAAACTTGCATCAAAATCCACCGTGGATGGCGGTGGTGGAGCTGTGAGTGAATCTACAGCTGCAGCCTGCTGTTATTCTGAGTTTTTATCCATAAGCCGAATTTGTCATTACATGCTGACAACACTATTTAACATGATAAACATTGACCTCGGAGATACACGAGCCTAGACGGACCCGAATACACGTTAAAATGACAGATTTGTAATCGGAGTCTGGCCTTATGTTTGGCCGTAAAAGACAACGCCGGGTATCTGAACTAAAAACATACCAAAAAAAAAAAGCATTTAGAGAAAACCAGTTCACCGAAGGCATCCCCTTTGATTTGGTTAAATGTTGTGTTTTTTTTTTTTTTTTTTTAAAGAGTTGTTAACATTGCAGCTTTTTATTTAACACCAACTTGTTGCATCAACAGCAGGACAGATGTTTTAAGACAAAGGATTTAACCCCCTCCAGCTGCAACAGAGGCTGTAATAACAAACAGAAAGGGACGGTTTTTTTTTTTTTTTTTTAAATTGTGAGTTATGATTGTTTTCAGAGAGCATTCAAACTGAGGTCCAGCGGTTCACATTTATATCGTTTTGAAAGCTGTTATTAAGAAAAACTGTAATTAACTCTGGCTGGGTAAAAAATAGAGTGAAACGCTATCGACCGTTACAACGTAGAAATTTGCAACTTGTATTTTTTTTATTATTATTTCATTTTCAACAGATAAACTGTAAGACAAAACATTTGTGTTTGGTTTTTAAGCTGCCCCCCGGCAGGTTTTTTTTTTTTTTTTTTTTACAAAGTTAAATTAGCTCCCCCACGACACAAACCTGTGCTCATGACTCCCGACTGGCTCCTTTCTCCATGAGTAAATTTACTTTCAATGGAATTGCGAGGAAATCTACGTTTTGTCCTCTTTCGACACCATCGTCAGCGTGAAAACCGCTTCGCGGAGAAAACACGCAGGTCCGCCGCTATTGTTCCTTATCTCCTCGGCGGATGCGCGGAGTCTTTACGCCAGTTACTTTTTCCATTTTTTCGAAGTTTTCAGCCACGGTGCTTTTCCCCCAAGTCTGTAAATCCAAAGCAGGAAGCAATAAACGCGACGCTTCCGGTTATGCCTTTTAAAAAAAAATAAAATACATTGTTTGAATTCATCCGTTTCGCTTACAAAATACGCGGGGCGAAGCTCAAACATGATTGTAATATATAAATGAAACGTTCCTATTTTAATGCAATTCCTTATCAAATTACGTTGTTGGAAATGTGGAGCTTTTTTTTAAATTTTATTTTGAAGGCCATTTCCGGTTAGTCGCGCGCTGCGTTTCGCTAACATGACACTCCCATTTCCTTACATGGCTTTTCCCAAACGGTCGGGACGACGACAAAAAAAAAAAAAAACTCTCGCGACCGCTTGAGGCGCTCGAGAGCGGCACGAGCGGCTTTTTGGTTCGTTTTCTCCCCGAGGAAGAAAACAAAAAAAAAAAAAAAAAAAGGGAGGGGGGGAGGGAAAGAAGAGGTGCATTGTGGGAAGTGTAGTTTTTATTCGAAGTTTGAGCGACCGGCTAACCGTCAACTTCTCAACTTCTCGCCTACAACTTCAGAATGCTAAACGGGCTGCGTGTAATAGATGGCGGAGAGCAATGACTGAGGAGTTTGACGAAGATGTGGTATTCGAGGTTCGTATCAAACGCTCCGTTTTCACGTCGAAACTTATAACCGACGCTTTTGTCATCGCGCGCGAGTCCGTCGGTAAATACAACGGCGGTTCAGGTTGGCCGATTCATTAGCCGTGCAAGCTAAGTACGCGTGTTAGCCTCTTACTTAAGCAAAAAAAAAACAAAAAAAAACAAAAAAAAAACCCGACCGCCCCTTGTTACCATGCTTTTTCTCAGTCCCGAACAAATTACACATATTTGGCTCGCTTTCTACTCCCTGCCGAAGGGGCTTTATCGGTCACGAGAGGCGGGCTGGAGTGCGCACTGGTGTCGGTGTTTCATTATTAGGAGACCGAGGTGGGGTGGGGATGACAACGTCCGATGCGTCGGTTCTGGAAGAAAAAAATAAAAAATTAAAAAAAAAACCCTGACATCTGGATGGTGACAACATGAGCTGCGACTTCGTGTGAAAATGCATGTGAGTAGTATGTAATTCTAGGAGTCTTAGTTCATTGTGATTGGGTTGGATCAGGCGCCCAATACAACAGCAGAGTCATTTTCTTTTTCCTGCAACAGCTGCAGGAGAACTGGGTCAGGCATCTTCTGGACATATTTTAGCACGGTGTATTTTGTCTGTCTCTCTGCTTATTGCATGGTTGATTTAATTCTGAGCTCTTTTTTTTGGGGTTTTTTTTTGTTGTTGTTGTTTTTTCGGTCCTGGGGCAAGAACAAGCGTCGCCCTGGTTTATCCCTCTCTCTGAAAAGGCAGGATTATAACATGATAACTTGTGACTAGACTCGGATGTCCAGTTTCCATGCAGGAGGGGAAGAATTCATGGGTGCCCCCCCCCTCCCTCCCCCGAAGAGGCTCTTAAAGATAGTCCTCACATCTGTGTTTAGTGTCGGATGATTTGC
Organism: Embiotoca jacksoni; assembly: GCF_022577435.1. NCBI lineage: Eukaryota > Metazoa > Chordata > Actinopteri > Embiotocidae > Embiotoca > Embiotoca jacksoni. Next base: position 583,629 of record NW_027185443.1, on the reverse strand, counting down.
AGGTTTCGCATGTGAAGGAGATTTGTCAGAATCCCTGCCAGAATAAAAAGACTAAACTGCGTGGATGAGAGACGAGGAGATGAGGATGAGGGTGGAGACTCGACTCCAGCTGATGGATCCCGAAGGAAAGTCGAGCAGCTCAGGGAATCAGCGGGACCCCTTTGGTTTTCCACTGGGAGAAACTAGGGCAAAAAAAAAAAAAAACTCAACAAATCAGGATGAGTTTCAGCTCTGCCCGAATCGGACTGACGATCTATCGCAACATTTTCTCTCCTTCTCATTTCACCCTCCGTCATTCCTCAACTGCTGTCTCAACCTGCCTGTCTGTCTCTCTCGTTGCAGAACTCCCCTCTTTTCCAGTACCTGCACGATCTAGGGCACACAGACTTCGAGGCATGTCCGACGGCATCACAGGAGGAGGATTATGGCGGACAAGAGGGAGACCTCACCTCTCCGGGCGAACATCCACAGAAACCCGCAGTGAGTTCGCCTCATCCTCCGTACAACGCGCCACACATACCTCTCCTCTCTAAAGGAAATCTCCCTGTTTTCTCCAACTAATCTTCTTAGTTTAGTCTCATGTTTGGTTTTATTGGTCCCACAGACTTCAACATAAAACATTAGTTTTATATCAAGGTTTATCACAACAGCGTCCAGCATACATAAACATTAAACCTGATTTACATGCAGCCATGATCATCCACCCAATCATCAAATGGTGAAAAGAATCAGATGGTCTCGTCTTAAAATTGTTTTTATAAGCTAAAAAAAATGCATCTCTTAAATCTCTGGAGACGTGGTTGTTACTTTGATCAATGACAAATAGTTGTTTATTTATTGGTTTAACAATATGGTTGTCAATAAACATTCATGTCAAAATGCTGTTTTAGTCCCTGGACAGTTTTTTTTTTTTTTTTTTTTTTTTACATCGGTACATCATGTAATGACTTTAGAAAATGATCAGATATTTATCAGTTTAAATTTATGGTAGATTTCTTTACAGATTGCATAATTCAATAACAATACTGATTCTTACATTTTTTGGGGGATTAATAAACTAATGGATTAGCCTATAAATCGTTTTATCCAACCAACTCTCCAAAATAGACAACATTTTCTGCCAGTGAAGACGAAGAAAACGAGTAAACAAACACTTTTCAGATGGTGAAATTGTACATTTTCGGTATTTCGGCTCAAAGAAACACATAAACAATTAATTTAGGAAATTGTTGCAGATTATCTATTTTTGTTAATGGGTTAATCTGGAGCTGCGTTGATTAATCTACTGATTTTGACATTTTTAAACTAAAGTACCAAAACGTCTCTGGTTGCAGTTTCTCTAATGTGATTAGATGATCTAATTTTCTCTGTTCTATTTCACTGTAAACCGATTATTCTTCAGTTTGGAGCTCTTTGTCGGGCAAAATAGTACATTTGATCATATCAATAAGGACTCTTAGATAATAGGATAGGCATTTTTTTTTTTTTTTTTTTTTTTTTTTTTACTATTTTCTGACATTTGATGGGCTGATTAATTGAGAAAATAGTCTGCAGATGAACCAATATTGAACCTCCCCCTGCCCCCGCTGTAGATCATTTAATACGAGCAATCGATAAAACTGTCTGTCAAACAAGACCCCGTCAGGTCAAGATGAGTCCCTAATGGGGCCCCCCATCCTCCTCTGCACCCCTGACCCACGGCAGTGTGTGTGATTGCTGCTGTTAGACTCGTGCAGTCAGACAGAAACCAATTAATCTGACTATCGATCCCGAAGTGTGACCCACGTTGGGCCCACAGACCGTCTGCTGTTGTGCACGTGAACCGCGTTAACACCCTTCGCTTCGGTCACACGAGGACACGCAGACGCGACGAGTCGACCGTCCTGCGCTCGGACCCGGGTGGCGTTTTCTTCTCTCCGCTCGGCCCGATCAGACGATCCGTCTCTCATCTCTTTCCTGCCGCCGCTCGGGTTTCTAGAGGGTATCGTCCAAATGCGATTACAGAGAGCACACACACTGCTTTCTGTCTGTGACATGACTCCTGCCCCTGTGAGCATCCTCCTCCTGTGTGTGTGTGTGTGTGTGTGTGTGTGTGTGTGTGTTGATATTCTCATGTGTTTTCCCTGGAGCTGTGTGCACTTTTAACTGCGAAATCAAAGGATTAAAACTCGGGAGCGTTCGAACAGCTCTCTTGTTAACCTACTCGTTAATGACTGTTAAGTTTGAGGCGACCTGCGAGTAATTCAGTCGGACCAGTAATGCGTCCTGGGAAGCTCGGGGTCACATGACTCGTCTCCCTCCTCCTCGCGACAGGAAGCGGTGGCGCGTTTCCTTCGTTCAGGAACTTTCCGTACGTGTCATGCTTCCTCTCTGGTACTGTGTTGTTGTGAGGAGGACGAGGGAGGACGAGGGAGGACGAGGGAGGACGAGGGACTCGGTTCAGGCAGGAAAGCTTTCGGCTCGTCCCTCTGTGATCCGTTTCCTGGAGCCACAGATAAAGCTGGAGCCGAGCCAACAACACCTTGTTCACGTCCACAGACAGCTGTTTGTTTTTCATGACCAGATTGTGATTGATGAACTCAGACGGGGCACGCGTGCGCGTGTGTGTGTGTGTGTGTGTGTGTGTGTGTGTGTGTGTGTGTGTGTGCGCGCGCGCGTGTGCGTGTCCTTGACCGGATATGTTTTTAGAGGTCGTGTAAATTGATCTGACTGTTGACACTGTTTTTAGAGTTCTGTTTTAAGATTTTAATTAAAAGAGATGCACCTCGTGGCCGCTGAAAACTCTTAATTCTGATTGGCTGGGAAATGTTGCGTCACTCTTCGTAGGTATTCAGTAAATTAAAATTTTAAAAAAACAAATCAACGGCTTCTAATTAGGAAGCCTCTCTTGTCACAGAAGTAAGGCTGCAAGCCAACGATGATCTTCATAACCAGTCAATCTGGCTTGTCTAATTTAATCATTTAGTCTGTAGAATATCAAAAACTTGTTTAAAAGGTCTCTCATAAAAATTCCCCAGAAATAGCACGACATCTTCAAAAGGCACATTTTGACCAACCGACAGTTTAAAACCCCCCAAAATATTCAGTTTATTATCATCCAAGTCAACGAAAAGCAGCAAATTTGTCACGTAGGAAGGAGGAACCAACAAATGGTTTGCGTCTTTGAACATTTAATCGACAGTGAGAGTTGTCGTTGATTAGTTTTTTCAGTGCCGTGTCTCTCTCAGTCTCACACACACACACACACACACACACACACACACACACACACACACACACACACCTCTGCCGCTCTGCCTCGTTTCCTGTTCCGACATCTGTACGTCGGGTTTTCTTGAGATGCTGACGGTCAGCGGAGGGTCTGAAAGCTGCGGCAGAATACTGATGAGCATCAGCAAGGCCGAACCCGGATATTAACTGTAGACGTGTGTGTGTTTACATCATCGTCTCTGCTGGGATTATCTGCTCTGATACCACAGAGGAGAATGAACAGAGTTGTGGCCTACTTTGTGTCTTTGTGTGTGTGTGTGTGTGTGTGTGTGTGTGTGTGTGTGTATGTGTGTGTGTGTGTGTCCGTCCTGACGCTCAGTTTACAATCAGTAATCAATACGACTGCGGCCTTTAGACTAATACCACTTGTGTTTCTGTTTGGATCAATAACCAGAGGTGCTGCGTGCTAAAGCACCACACACACACTTCCGATGACGCTGTGATGCTTCTCTGTTTTGTTTGTGTCTTTTTTTTTTTTTTTTTTTACTTTAACAGAAACAGAGTGAACTGAAGCCTCAACACACTTTAAAAGGAAAAAAAAAAGAAAGTCCCACCATAACAAAGCGTTGCATTACTGCCTCCAAAACCACCGTAAGCTGATTAGTGCGAACACTAAATCCTATTCATGACAAGACGTTCCACAGTTCGGGGGTTGTTTTAGGATTTTGAAAAAGGAAAAAAACATTTAGAGAAAAGCCTGAGGTTTGTAATGGACCCAGACGTCAGTGTTTTTTTTTGTTTCTTTTTAGACCGCTCTCTGGTGATTGTACATCTCGCACTGTTTACATGAGGAGCCTCCGGTGCTGCGAAGGCAGACAGAAATGAAACACAAGTGTGTTCTCCGAAAGACGTGTGTTGTTGTTGTGCATCAAAAAAAATCAATCCTTCCTTCTCCCCCCGTCGACTTTTTTTTATGTCGAAAGGATGAAAAAAGAGAGTTTTATCTGTGCTGAAAAGTGGTTATAATACCAAAGTAGAAATGCAGCAGAGTGAAGCAGCGTTGTGGGTTTTTGTGCGACAGCGGTGCCGTATGAGACCTGCGGGCGTTTCACAAACACACATTGCACTTATTGTTGTCGCCTGAAAGAGTTTGTCTCCTGGGATACTCCTTTTGACCATGAGTGTGTTTGTGTGTGTGTGTGAGCTTGTTATTGAGACTCGAGCAGCGGTGCCCAAATTCTGTCCTATGAAGGGACAAAAATAAATGTTTATGTTGTGTGAATTTACATTGATTTTAAAATGTGATATAGTTTTATAGATAATTAACCTAAAATGTCAGAATAATTAACACCCCACTCTTTAATCTTCTTAATAGTCATTTTTTTAAATTTATTTTGTCACTTTTTTGCAAAAATTATTGTTGATAACCAGTCGACTTGAAAACTTTTTCTAAATGCCCCCCCCTCCCCATGTGTGATCGGCAGGGAGGACGGTTATGGAGAATGGCCGAGGCCTTGTGGAGATGGAGCCCGATTCACCAGGCGACCGCGTCTCGTAAGCTGGAGCAGCAGCTGGTGGGTAGAAAGAGAAACGGCAACTAACGCCGGCTCTGAAAAAGCAGCCGCCACACTCGCACGTTTTTATTTTTATTTATTTATTTATTTTTTATTATTCCCTCGCCTCCTCGCAGGACGGCGTGTTCGGCCAGTACTCGGTCCGCTGCATCCTGGACCAGGACGTGCTGCTGCAGGAGGACGTGGAGCTGATCGAGCTGTTGGACCCGAGTCTGCTGACCCTCGGCTCGTCGCCCTCCGGCTCGCCCAGCCGAGCGAGCGCCCTGCCGCGGCCGGGCCTCATCGCCAAGCCCTCCATATGGTACGTCGAACACTCAGACCCACGGCGGGTGGACAAAATAATGGAAACACCAGCACAAACTAAAACTCTGAAGATGTCCTGATACGCTCGTCCCGGTCTCCTCTCCTCTCTCAGGGACATGGCGGGGCTGGTCGGCCTGGCTGCCGTCCTCCTGGGACTCTGCTCCATGTCTGAGGGCCTGTGGCCCCTGGCCGCGGCCCCCTGGGGCCTGGCCCTGCTGGGCTGGGTGGGGCTGAGGGGGGTCTCGCTGTGGCGACAGGGCCGCATGCAGAGGACCGTCCACACCAGGGCCACGCAGCTCCAGAGTCTGCTCCACAACAGCAAGACTCTGACCGGGCTGTCCCGGAAATCGCTGCGTCTGGTGCAGGAGACCGAGGTCATCTCCAGAGGCTTCACCCTGTAAGTTTGCCTCCTTTTACCTCCTCCTTACCCGTCACACAGCCACATCATGACTCGGAGCTTTTATACTATGTTACGTCTATGATTGTTTTACGCCTGCTCAATCAATTCACTCATTAATTAGTAGTATTGTAACCTAGTAGTTTTACTAAAATAGTGTGTTCGCCTGCCTGTGTAGCTTCAGCATCATCTGTAGAAAACCTCTGTCTGTCCAGGATTGTAGCTCCTGAATCATTTTAAGTCATTTCTAGTAGTTTTGGGAAATACACTCATTCTCTTTCTTCACAAGAGTGAGATGAGAAGATTGATACCGCTCTCATGTTTGTGAGGTAAATGTGAAATGGGGAAATCTCTGACCTGCTTCTGTCCAAAGGAAACAAAATCCCCCTTTTTAAACTCAGGCTGTTGTGTGGAGGAAACAAAACCTGCCGGTTGGAGGATTTTGTTACCCGTGGACAGAGCTAGTCTTCGAGCTAAGCTAAGCTCAGCTAACAGGCGGTTGGCTTCATCGATACTAACGAAACAATATGAAATTATATGATATGAACTGAAATGATATGAGATGAAATGGTACGATACGATACGATACGATACGATATGATACACCCTTTCGTCCTCGTACGTGAGAGTAGCATCAGTCTCCTCATCAGCTTTCCCCAAATCCTAAACTCATAATTAAAAACCTTCACCAGCATGTGATGTCGTCTCGTCTTCCTGTTTTCCGACGCTCAGTCTCGTCGCGTCGGTTTGTGTGTCGTGCTGTTCAGTGTTGTATGTGTGCCCCCCCGCCTCTCTGGGACATCTCCACAGTTGTATCACATTTCACTTGTCAAGTTTGCTCGACAGGGTGAGTGCGGCCAGCTCCTTTAGCAGGGCGGGGCCGGGGGTGGTGCCACGGGGCCAGCAGCTCATCGGGCTGAGGAAGGCCTTGTACCGGGCGCTCCGCTCGGCCTTTAGAGCCTCGCGCAGGGCCACCTGTCACATGCTCAAGGCATATCCTTTACCTGGAAAAGGACTTGGGGTACTCTTTTTAGTGATGTTATTAGGGTTTTTATTGACTTTTTGAAACTTTGATCTTTTCCTCGATATTACTCGTGAAGGCACTTAAAAGGAGCTTTTTTAAAAAAAAAAAAAATTTAGATTAACAAAATATGCTTCAAACTTTTTCCACTGACTGTTTTTCCACGTGTCATCGTGTAGAAATGGTGTGATCCAATCTAGCTTCTTCATCTGTGTTTGTTCCTACATGTCCTGAAGAATGTAAAAAGGAAATATGATTACCTTTGGAGATAACAGTCGTTAAGAACGCTGAAAATGACATTGCATTAGAAACATGACAGAGAACTTCATAAACTTATTTACAAAAACCAACATGAACTAAATACACGTGTAACAGTCCAGAGATGTTTTCACGGTAAAGTGTTGTTTGTCCTTAACGCCCGAAAACGTTCCCGCTGAACTCCGAGATCGACAACGTGACGAACTACGTGTCGGCGGTGCCCTTGAAGGACCTCGGCCTCGGCTTGGGCATCGAGCACCTGGGCGACGAGCAGGCTCAGGAGCTCACCGACGACTACAGCCTGCCCGCCCTGAAGGTGAGGCCCGAGGGAGGGTTACACCTGCTCAGACCTCTGACGAAGCTCATCCTGACGACACGTCGGCTGCAGCAGTTTTAATCTTCTCCGCTGTCCGACTTCATGCTGTGTTTTGTATGAAGAAATTTAGTTTTTGACCAGATTGTCTCGTTATCTTCAGAGCTTCAAATAGAGCGAATGCTCAAAGACATAAAAAGGACGGAATATTACTGGTGATGTGATGAAGGTTTTTTCATTTTTATTTATTTTTTTTTTCACGTTGGATCTTAAAGCTGTAAATGAAGTTATGCGTCTGAGTTTTTTTTTTTTTTTGTTTGTCCTCCTGCAGATGCTCTTCCAGCTGTGGGTGGGACAAAGCTCCGAATGTTTCCGTCGGCTGGCTCTTCTCCTCTCACCGCACCGGATAGAAGAACAGGAAGAGGCCCGACCCAAAGGAGACACTTCTTCTCCTCTTCTTCTTCCTCCTCCTCCGCTGCATCGCTCCGTCGTCGCGGTGACCGAACCCCTCCATCACGCTCTGGCCAGCTGCCTCGGCGAAGTGCAGCGCAGCTACGACTTCCACCGGCACTTCGAGACACAGGCGAGGACGACGGGCTCGGACCGGACCGGACGAGCCCGGGAGAAGTGCCGGGAGCTCAACACCCTGCACACCTCCATCCGGAGCCTGCAGCTGCACCTCAAGGCCCTGCTGAGCGAGTAAGACAGACAGACAGACACACACACACACACACACACACACACACACACACACACACACACGGAGAACGGGGAAACTGGGGCAGTGCAGCAGCACAGCAATAATACAACACAGAAAAGAAAACATCATCAAGAACTTAAATATGTGTTACTGCAGCCAAGTGATGTACACTGTACAAAAAAAGAGACAATTTTATAGAGATTTCTACGTTACATTCACATTAAAAACATGATAAAAGTCCAAATTAGTTAAAATCGCATCCTTTTTTCATTCAATTTTCAGTCCCGAGAAGACTGAAAGATAAAATACGTAATTGCGAACCTTTTAACTAAATGGAGAGATTCGTGCTTCTCATGAAGAAAACGTCATCTCGTTAATAACAGAAGAAGTCACGAAGAAGCAGAATGAGACAAAACTAGCTCAACATTCACTCCGCTTTCACTGAAAAAGACAAAAAGTTCAGAGGCCTTTTTGTTCGTTGGACTTAATGTGCAGCATATAATTATTCTGCTGTTGATGAAAACGAGCTTTTATTACAAAGCAAGGAGCTCTTACTGCTGCTATTGTTGCTTTGATGATATCATTTTGCTAAATTTTGCTAAATATAAAAAAAAAGAGAGCAGCAAACTCTTATCAGTGGGATTCCTTTTGTGTCGTGAACAAGCATTCATCCACCTCTCTTTTGATTCGTCTTATGATTAAATGGCTCCAGGCTTTATTCTAACAACGGTCTGTTGAAGCTTTAATGAGAAGAAGGCGTCGCGGTTGAGAGGATTTTAACTGACGACGTGTACGTCGACGCTCTTTACAACCCAATTTTTGACTGGATTTTCAAGAAGCTGTGAAAAATCTACAGCGGATACATTAGGGGGCCGATGATGTCACCAATATTAGGAAATTAAAAAAACAACCTCCAATAACGATATATATCGATAGAAATGTGGGTATCGAAAAAAAACATATTTAATGGGTATTTGACAGTTTCATTGAATACATGTCATTAAAATTAAAATAAAAAAAAAAAAAAAAACTAAATTAGAGGAATTTTGCACCGAGCGTCTTTTTCTGGATTATAGTCTGTAAAAAAAAAAAAGTTTTCATATCTGACAACATGTACGCTGATATCTGTGATTGACCAACAGCAGCCCGTTACAGATGTATTGGTTGGGCTCTCATTCAAAACATACATGTATGAAGCTGTAGCTGTGTTACTGATCGGTACAAGGCCTTCAACATTCCTCCTCCTCCTCCTCCTCCTTAGGATGATCATCCTGGAGGACGACCTGGAGAAGCTGATGGTGTCGAAGGAGCTGACCGAGCTGACGCTGGACGGCTACCAGGACCTCAGCGACCGGCTGCACCACCTGCAGCCGCACATGCAGGCCAGCGCCGGCTGCTGGGAGGACACCATCGGCCAGGTGGAGCGCATGCTGAGGCGGGCCAACGCCTGTCCAGGTGAGCAGGGTCGAACACACACACACACACACACACACACACACACACACACACACACACACACACACACACACACACACACACACACTGAATGTTAGTTTTGTTCCTGGCAGTCGTGTGAAATCTCCTCTCGTCTCTGTGCTGAAGGTCCGGAGCACTGCGCTCCTCCTGTACTTGAAGTTCCTCCTGCTCCTCCTCCTCCTCCTCCTCCTCCTCCGTCCTACCCTCTGATCCTGGACCGGGACCCGGTGCCAGAGGAGCTGGTGAGATCAAAATGTCCACCTTGTGACGTATGTTACTGTAAAAAATAAAAAAGGACAGGAAGAGATGACTCGCCCCTTCCTCCCCCTCCCCCTGTGTGCCGATAATTCGCTGCCCCGCCGTCAGTCTCTACCCGTTGTTTCATCCGACTAGGAGTGGGAGGCCTACGTGTCCGACTCGGATTCTGACGGGGACGGCGGAGGCTCGTGGCCCGACATGCTGTCCCCGGAGGAGCGGGAGCGGCAGCGGCGGGAGCGGGAGGAGTCCCGGCGCGTCCTGTCCGAGCTCAAAGCCGTCCTGGGCTTCCGCGCGTCAGAGGGCGAGAGGATGAAGAGGAAGCAGATGCTCTTCAACGACCAAGGTCTGATCCACATATGTTCCTGTAATGAGGCTGATTTTAGCTAAAGAAAATAAAAAAATAAGGAGGACTGTGATTCTGCTGATAATCGGGATGACGGCTCACAAAATCAGTACGTACAAACCTGCAGGAAACGCATGCATGTAAAGTTGTTAATGATGCACGAGTTTTTAATAGAGTCATCCATCATTACTGAATTAATGCATCGTATCAGTGCCGACTTAAAACTTTAATCATTAATTCATCGTTTCAACTCATTTTATAAGCTGACGTTAACGTCTCTAAACGAATGTAGTTATCAATAATTCATGATGAACCCTCCTCTTTTACTTTTTAATCTGACCTACCTTCATATTTTTGAGAAACGTAATGCTGCACTTCAGGCTATTGATGATTTTTTTTTTGTTATTGATTAAATTGCTCTTTGATGTTCAGTGTTCAAATAGCAGCAACATAATCAATTTAACATCACAGAAGTCTGAGAAAACCAGAAAATCTTTTGGAAAACTGGAATGATTGAGAACTTGTTTATCAGCATAGCTGCCTAATAATTATCTGTCAATCAATCAATCAGCACATGTGAGTATTTACTGATTTTCTTTACTGCGGACAAAAAAAAAGAGGCTTTAAATCAATAATAGTGGATTACTCTCGATGCGCAGATTATTAAGCAGCTTCCACCTCCCTCATCATGGAGCTACTAGACCCCCTACTTGGTCTCCTACAGGGAGGCCTAAAGGAGCATTTGAGGGTGTAGTTGCCCTTTCAAGGTTCCTCACAGACTTCTGATCGATCGTCCGGATCAAAACGGATCAGATTTTGTAACGGCAGGTCAAAACTTTAAACCGGTCGTGACTCTAAATGTCGCGTTTCTTTGCAGCTGCCGTGAAGCCTTCGGGTCAAGCCGAGAGCTCAGACGGCGCCTCGAAGCCGTCGGGCGCTCCGTCCTCCGCGGGCTCCGTGGAAACCGACGACGACGACGAAGCAGGAAACCACCTTTCGGAGCGCTCTGCAGGAAACGAAGGGGAGGACGAGGAAGGAAGAGACGGCAGGGCGACGCCCGACCCCGTCACGGAGTTCAGCTGCGGTGTGGAGGACGGGGAGTCACAGGGACCTTCGGTCTGCAGCAGAGGAGGAGGAGGAGGAGAGTCGGAGCTGCACCAATACGACGGCGTGGTGGAGGAGGATGGGGAGGAGAGGGGGGAGGGGGAAGGCCAGAACGGCCTGGACTGCTTCCTGAAGCCGAGAGTCCCCACCGTCTCCGTGATGGACAGACTGACGGAGATCCACGGATCGCAGGCGCTCATCTTCAGCTCCACCCTCGCCGCGCAGGTGGCCGCTCGCTCGCACTCGCTCATCAACATGGAGGAGCAGACGTTCGAAGACGAGGAGGAGGGGGAGGAGGAGGAGGAAGAAGAAGAGGAGGAGAAGAAGAACTAGACATTGAACCCCGGCTGCTTTAAACAAGCGCCGAGCAGAGACTGCATTTACTGTCTGATTGTCTTTTAATCGATGGGTCTGTATTACATCATCAAACTCCGCCCGTCCGTCCGTCCCCGCCCACGACTCGTTACTGCTCCGTTGCTGTTTACAACTCAGGAACCAGAACCACTACAACGAAACCGTGACCTCACGGCGTCGAGGTCAGGAGACCAGAATGTCCGCAGTTTTGCCCGGTGACATCCACATCCTGTATATTGATCACGGCCAATCAGAGGGAGGAAACACGAGAGCGGCATCGCAAGGAATGTGTAAGAGAAAGAAAAAAAAAAAAAGCTTTTAATTACAGTTTGAAGTGTGACGCCGTCATTTAAAACACTCCAGTGTGAGTTCGAGTCAGGAGTCTCTGAAGGAGTGCGTTCAGACACAAAACAGGTCGGACCGCTCGGCCGTTTGTGTTTATTGGCTCGAAAACGTAATGTCCTAAAAAAAAAAAAAGATTTTAATATATCTACTCAAACAAAGTAAACAAAAGTTAAAGACCCAAAAAAGAATATGAATGTTAATATGAATGTGGAGATAAGGATGTAGGAATAGGAATAGATAGATGGACGGGGATGAAATTTATAGTGATGAATAGATTTAGTGCGAAATGTAAGAAAGGAACAGATTAATAAACACCGATTAAAGATTTCGTCCCATCGGGGGGAAAAAAAAAGTTTAAAAAAAAGCGGTGAAAATACATCATTTGTATGTTTTAGAAATGAGTTTTGTATGTATTTTAAGGGGCCACAACAGCCTTAATTAATAATTCACAACAGCCTTATTTATTAATAAGAAATAAATACTCTTACACTTTCAGACTGTGTCTCCTAGAACAACTTAAAAACATTCAAATTCAGTGTAAAAAAAAATGTGAATAAGGTCCTGTTTTAGTTTGTGGGTCAATAAAAGTAAAAACATTGTGTTCCCCAGTGTAATTAAAAAATAATATAAATAAGCAAATAAAAGGCTAAGTGAGATACGGGCAATGTGTAGAAGAACTACTGCGGTGTAAATATACTTCAGTTTGAAGTTTTCAAACAGGTTTTTTTTGTTGTTGTTGTGATAAACACAAACAGTCCGGTGGTGAAATGTTTCCGCCTGAACGCACGCTGTAAATCAGAGGGTCGACAGATTCATGTGAGAGGGAGCTCTGCAGGAAGAGGAAGCGAAACTCTATTTTTACTATCGCCGCTTTATTTTTGTCCGGTCTCCCCCCCCCCCCCCCCCTCTTTTCTTTTTCTTTTTTCTTTCTTTCTGCGATCCATCTCCGAGCCGTCTTGACGGGACACAAAAAAAGGAGGTTGAGAAGACACGGCTTTGAACGTACGATTCACAATCCTTCCTCCGTGTTGGGAGTACGACACACTATTGCATCTAAGAAGAACTCATTGAAAACGCAATCCCAATGCTCTCGGCGTCCGTCTGTGTTTATAGGCGCACACTCAGCGGAAAAAGGTTGAATTTTAATACCTGTACAGGTATGCTAATAAAAAAAAAAGAGAAGAAAAGAAAAAAAAGATGTATAACTCGGTATTTCATTTTGAAGAGTCTTGACAGCCCTGTTGTATTCCCCCCCCCTTCCTCCTCTTCCTCCTCCTCCTCCCCCCTTGTCTGCCTTGTCCTGACCCCTCCTGCATTTTTCCAGTGTGAAATAAAACACCATCCTGGAAGCGTTGGATGTTCGACTCGTGTTTCGCAGCAGGGTGGACCAACAGGTTCGCTCGGTTATTTGATAGGTTTTGTGGGATTTTTTTTTTTTTTTTTTTTTGTTGCTTTTGTCTGACCGACGACAGCTGCTGCGTCCCTTTTAAAGTTCCTCACAGACAAACCCGGCTGTGTAACTCAGGACATTTAATCCCACTTTATTCTTCTACTCAGCTACTTTACCGATTTAGATTTCACTGAGAAAATACACAACAATTATATAATCAACACCTCGTTAAAGCAGCAAACAAGCTCTCTATAAAACAGTAAAAACTGGCTTCAGCTCGAGCAACTGAAAAATGTAAATGCTGTTTACAGATTAATGCATCAGTATTAGCAATATAATATTCTAATATATAATAATATATCAGCCACAGGACATTTTATTGCACATTGTTTCACCTTTAATGATTTTAAAAGATTTGTCTGAACATGAATTGAACTTCTCGCAGAGTATTTTTTTTATCTAAAGGCCCCTTCGTGTGTGTTTTATTTTTTTTTATTTTTTTATTTACATTTAAGAAGGAAACCAAGTTTTAGGTGGCGACCAAGGATTAATCCTCAAAGATTATAAAGCAGCCCATAACTTTACTATTGACAGTATGTGATTAGGTCGTTTACTGTAGTGTTTTGCCACCTCGTGGTAAATTCTGTCACTGCCGTTTGAGCACGTGACAATAATTTATTTTTTATTTTTTAGATTTTTTTAATCGAGTAAAAATGTGACAGCAACCAAAAAAGATTCACTTCAAATGTTTTTTATATTTATGTGTAGAAATTAGGTTAAAAATAACCACACAAATTATTTTTATTTGTAAACAGACCTCACCTTTAATCAGTTTATTTTTATGTACCCGAGTTTATGTTCCAATTTCATATTTTCTTCTTTATTCATCGTCCCTTTGATTGTGTTTAATTGAGGGATATTTCCTCTTTAGGATCCCTTGCTCACTGCTGAAGCTCCACTTCAGCTGATTCAGCATGTTTTACTTCGTGATGCCTTCAAGTGCTCCCGTAAAAGTCAGATGTTTGGAAATTTTATTTTTATTTCAGTTTATTTATTGCAAAATATAAAATCCTGCCGCTTTGTCTTGTAGAGACACAAATGTACAAAATACAGCTTTGAGACCTTTTATTTTTTTCGGCATACTTTGTGCTTTACTTTGACGCACATTTTATAACTCGGTTATAACTAAAAAAAATACAGAGTGTCTTTGAAGGCAGCAGCAGAAACTCAGCACTCCCACAATCCTTCGCGCTGCCTTTTCCAGCAGCGCCTCCGATCATGGCGGACGTGGTTGCGGAGCAGGTCGTGGACCAGAAGCCAGTCCAGGACCGGGAGCTGAACGGGGAGACGGAGGACAGGGAAGAGGCCGACCCGGTGGAGGAGACGGCGAAAAAGAAGAAGAAAAAGAAGAAGAAGAACAAGGCTGCAGCGACGGGTGAGGCTGTCCCGGACACTTTCGTGCTAACAAGCTAACGATGCTAATGTTACTTATTGGAGCCGCATCAAGTTCGCAAGAATTAGCTTAGTCATGGCCGGAAATAACGAGATGTGGCCTTCAAAATAAGAGCATCCAGCTGATATATTTTTTTTAATTTTTTTTTTTTGCCCACCAAACTGATAAATACATTCACAAGTCGGCAAACGTTAATTTATTAGCCCTGTAAATGAAATAAGGATAATTGTACGGTTCTTTGCACAACATTTTGTCACTTTCATTTACTTAAAAATAGCATAAACAATATATTCAAATCAGTGGATATTGTGCTTTTATTTTATTACTTAGTAAAATAAATGGCTACACGGTGTAATATTTCATGTTTTGGAATAAACAAAACATTTTACTCTCTTTCTATGGGCAATTTAACGGTGTCGATACAAGTGTTAAATAATTTGTTCACAATATAATGTTTGGCAGTACAAGCCAAGGATTTTGGTAGATATGACTTATCCTCGCAGTCTTAATTTGCATTTGTTTTGAAAGACTGTGCCAGAGATGGGGATTCGATGTGAGCTTTATTTTGAAAGTCTCCCCGGAAGCCGCACAGTTGAACGGGTGCAACTTGCCACTGCCTCTCATTAGCCATGCGGACTGAGAGCGGTGTGGACTGTGGAGCTGTGGCGCCCGTCAGGCCTCAATGAAACACGCCGGGCTTCGGCCGCAGCTTCGTCCGGGAACAGTGACATGTCACACGGCTGCCGGTGGAAGTCGATCACCGCTGATTTGAGGAGAAAACGCGGCGATCCTGTGATCAAACTGCTCCTCGCAGCAGCTGTTTTCCTCTCTCGACTGCAGCTGAGCCTCAGCCAAGTTTTCCTGTTTCGTAATTCTCCCATTGCCAAGAGTTATTATGTAAGGCAAAAAGACCCAAATAAGGATTTCAGGCACGTAAAAATACAAACTCCTTCAAAAACAAAAAATACCTGCAACGTGAAAATCATCTTGCTGAACGTCGCATGTTCAACGCCTACAGGACATTTAAAAGACAGTTTGTAAAGAGTGCAGCACACTTTATTAGGAACACCTTAAAAACAACAGCGCTGATATTAATATAAAGCATGTACAGTTTTCTTGGCATTGTCATAATTGTTATCATTTTACTTTACATGTATTATTGAGATCACTGTGGTGTACTGGACTGAATTATGTATTATATTAAAATAGTAATCTGTTCTGATTTTTAAACAAAACAAAAAAAAAATCACGAAATTAAGAAAGAATTTGACTGAAAAGATTTTAATTGAACCGATAAGTTTTGTTTGTGGCTCATCTTCATGCAACTTGTCCCATATTTTATTGAGTGCAACTGAAGCTGCGATGATTAGTCAATTTATCACTTAATAGTTTATTGACAGAAAATCAGTTTCTACCAATTGATTGATTTTGAGTCGTGTTTTAAATTCCAGCTCGTTCCGCTGACTGTTTACCAATACCTGCTGTTGTTGTTGTTGTTGATCGCAGTGACGGAGGTGGACGGCGTGGCCGACGTCACCAAACAGCTGGAGAAGCAGGCGATAGAGGACAAAGAGAAAGAGGAGGACGGCGATGAAGGTGAGCGTCGTCGTCTCCACCTCAACGGTTTCCCCCGCTCTCGTGAACGCGGTGTAACGGCACGTTTTTGTTTTTTTGGGTTTTTTTTCTCTCTCTCTCTCTTCACCCTGCACAGATGGAGACGACGGAGAAAACGCGGTGGGGAAGAAGAAGAAGAAGAAAAAGAAGAAGAAAGGACGTAAGTTGCGTGAAGTGAGAGGTGGAGGAGCAGGACGATCCGGATGTAGTTTGACTTTTTTTTTTTTAAATTTATCCTGTCGTTTCTTCAGCCAAATCTCAGACTGATCCCCCGTCTGTGCCGATCTGTGATTTATACCCGACCGGCGTGTTCCCCATCGGACAGCAGTGTGAATACCCCGCCTCTCAGGACGGGTAAGCAGAGACCCCAACACAGTCGTCTTCACTAGGATTTAGGGAGTTTGCTGCTGTTGTTCCTAATTTAACACCTATAGAGGTCATATTTATGACTTTATTTTGTAGATTTTACACTTAATTCTGCTTTCTTTTACTCCTTTCTCATTTTTCTTTATTTAATGTGTTTATTAACAGACTGCAAAGAGCTATAAAATCCCTGTCTGCACTCCAGTTACAGCTCATAGTTTATGTTTATTCACACACCTAAAATATGTATAATAGTACACTTAAAACTGGAGATTTTGTTCCAACCGAATCATGAAAATATCTTTTTAGTTTTACTTACTTGCGCTTGTCTAGCAAACGGCATGCTGTCGAATAAAAATAATAATTACAACCTCATTTATAAAGCCTGGGTTTTCCCATTATGTGCTGTGGTAGCAGTTATTGGATTAAAATCTATATATTTTCACGTCATTTTAGACCATTAATATAACTATTTAGTTATAAATGCAAAAATGTTGTCTTCCTGTAAAGGACTTTGTGTATTCTGATTTGAAAAGTGTCAAAATTTTAGCTGCAAACATTGTGAAAATGGCTTCAAATATTTCACGTGTTCCAACACTGAACGAGGCAACGAACTCGTTGACGCCGGTCTGGTGACGGCGGCCAGATGATGACTCAGAAGAGTCGTCGTTAAACCGGGCACATCGTGCAGCTTGAACATGTTTAGTTTTGCCACACAGACTGGAACACGTCTGCAATCCTTCCTCCTAATTCAACTCGCCCCGAGGCCCCGTAATAAATAACAACACGACTGCTGCTGTTTGTCTCCCAGTCGCAGTGCCGCGTGGCGCACGACCAGCGAGGAGAAGCGGGTGATGGACAAAGCCAACGAGGAGGTGTGGAGCGACTTCAGACAGGCGGCCGAGGCCCACAGACAGGTCCGCCAGCACGTCCGCAGCTTCCTCAAACCCGGCATGACCATGATCGAAATCTGGTGAGGCCGCGTTCGTCGCTCTCGTGGTCCTGTCTGTAGAAGTGTCTGTTTGAAACCGCACCGACCAGAGAATGAGTAACAGGGAGGTGCTGTGCTCCTTCTGAAGAGATTGTGTTATCTCCCCCAGCGAGCGGTTGGAGGACTGCTCTCGTAAGCTGATAAAGGAGAACGGGCTGAACTCGGGCCTGGCCTTCCCCACCGGCTGCTCCCTCAACCACTGCGCTGCCCACTACACTCCCAACGCCGGAGACGCCACCGTGCTGCAGTACGACGACGTCTGCAAGATCGACTTCGGCACGCACATCAACGGTACGGCGTGAAAATCGACCGCCGCGTTTGCGTGCCGAGGTCGGAAAACGATGCATTCGAGGTCCACTCTGGATCTGTAGTGGCTCGTTGGGAGTGATTTAAATGCGCTGCTGTCAAACGTCAACAGATCCGCTTCGGTTGTGATTAGAACCAGCGTTTTATCTGCTCTCGTTTTGACCAAAAAAAAAAAAAAAATCATCTTAAAGAAAACATCATCAATCGATGAGTAGATGCTGAAGTCGTGTCTCTCCTCTCCGGGTGTGTGTCCGCAGGGCGAATCATTGACTGTGCCTTCACTGTCACGTTTAACCCAAAGTATGACAAGCTGCTGGAGGCCGTGAGAGACGCCACCAATACTGGAATCAAAGTACGACTGCAAAACACACACACACACACACACACACACACACACACACACACACACACACACTTCCCTCGTCAGGCCCGTGCCGAGCTGACGTCTTCCTGTTTGTCCTGTTGCAGAACGCAGGCATTGACGTGCGTCTGTGTGACGTCGGAGAGGCGATTCAGGAGGTGATGGAGTCCTACGAGGTCGAACTCGATGGCAAAACGTACCAAGGTACGTTCACACTCACGCGTGTAACGAACCGGATCGGTACCGGCCGAGACGGTCCCTAAAGGCTCTCAGAACCTCCGCAGGCTAACGGGTCGCTTTAAAATGACATCACGCGGCGTCCTGAGGGCGCTCGTGCCATGTTTTTACAAAGAAAAGCTTTGGAGAACATTCCAGTTCATAGTGCGCGTGTGTGTCGTATCTCTCATTATTATTATTGTTATAATTTTTAATATGATAAAAAAAAAAAAAAAAAAAAAAAAAAATTTATTCACGTTGTGATTATGTTAATATTCCAGCAAAATGACGCACCGAGTGCTTCAAGCACCGCAGCAACAATCATGGTTTTACGCCGAGTTCCTGTTGTTGTTGTTGTTGTTTACAAACTTAAGAACTGCCATTTAATTTTTCAGTATTTTGTCATATTGTTGTCGCAGAAATACTCTGAAATATGGAAGGGACATGAATACTTTCTCTCATGCGGTAAATTCAGCTCCCAAATGTGACTTTAATTGAGAAATTTACAGATAGATTAATTTATGCTGCTCTGCATCTAAACTTTTAGAAAAGTGTTTTTTCACACAAATTTTGTGTATTATAAAAACTTTATTTATTTTGTATCACTTACACAGGTGGATTCCTGTGATTTTAAGACAACAGAAAAGCATCTTATCAGAAATCCAGAGTTCATATCGTGACGCGTCTCATTTCAGGGTACAACAAAAAAATTACCAGGTTGTTAAAATATTGATTATTTTTAGCGGTGGATTTAAAAATAAAAAAAAATCCAAATTGTAATCTGAGTTTCCAAAATGTTACTTTACCACAAGTTTAAACATTATATTAAAAATAACATATTACTGATATCACAGACAGATGTGCCGTGTAGCTGTCTGTCTGCTGTAGAGTTGGAGGTACAGGTGTGTTTTCGCTTGCTGCACAAATTATAAAACAAGCGCACCTCTCTGCCTCCCGTACGTCCGACTGTATCGGCGATGCTCTCGGACGAGCACGTTTTTAGCGCCGGCAGGAATTACTTGTGAGACTTCCTGGACTGATAATTTGTGGAGACCTGAAGCAGCTGATTTCCATCATGTAGATCAGGTAGGGTCACTTATTTCATATACAGCCATAAAAGACTGAAGAGATGTGAGATGTGTGTCAGGCGTTAGAAGATGCTTCTGTTAGCCCTCCACTGCAGTTCATGCATTAAATAGACGATTAATAAAGTATTGGTTGTTAGTGTAGCCCGTTGTTTAATCTGTAGAAACGATAGAAATGAAGCCCCCTTGATTTACTTTTTAAGCTAAATGAAATCTACGTGCGCTTCTATATATGTGTATATAACGCATAAATACAAGCTGTTCATTTTCTGAAACGATTTATCGGGCGACTCGTTTCTTCTGTTTCCAGTGAAGCCGATCCGAAACCTGAACGGTCATTCGATCGGTCAGTACAGGATACACGCCGGGAAGACTGTGCCCATCGTTAAAGGAGGAGAGGCGACGAGGATGGAGGTGAGTAACAGTACGACGGATACTTGACGGGAATAATTTTAGCAAAAAAAAAAAAAAGTCACAGATCGTCACTGGATCGCTGCCAGAATGTGCTCAAGGACCCCGAAGCTCTCAAGACAGACAGTAAACAACTCAAATTATACTTATGCGGCCGTTTGCTGCCTTCATCGTCACGGCGACTGACGGCGTGTTTTCACCATTTCAGGAGGGCGAGGTTTACGCCATCGAGACGTTCGGCAGCACGGGTAAAGGCGTCGTCCACGACGACATGGAGTGCTCTCACTACATGAAAAACTTCGACATCGGCCACGTGCCCATCAGGTGAGAGCTGCTCTGCACGTCCGCGCACCGTTTCAGTCACACCGGTGGATTTTTACCGTTTAATACCCGTGTCTGTCCAGTTAAATCTCCTTTAATCTCAGGTCTGCGTTATCGTGCTGAAACCCAACCGCGGATTAACAGAATATCAATCGGCAATAATTCTAATAACGGGTTGAT
Organism: Embiotoca jacksoni; assembly: GCF_022577435.1. Lineage (NCBI taxonomy): Eukaryota > Metazoa > Chordata > Actinopteri > Embiotocidae > Embiotoca > Embiotoca jacksoni. The sequence goes on along the minus strand of NW_027185443.1, from coordinate 563,282 downwards.
TTTTAATCTCTCAAATGTGACGGTTTTTCTTGTTTTGTGTCATTTAAAATTGGTTATATTTGGGTTTTTAACTTGTGCACATAAAACAAGATAATTGAAGGGTTTGATCTGAGAAATAATAGATTCGCTATTTTATTCATGTTTAAGTGGAGCAGCTTAACCCAAAACGATGGTAAAATAAAGGTCAATCTCTTTATTAATTGGCAGTGAAGCTGACGATGTAGCCGAGTTGTGTTACTGTGAATATTTAAGCCGTGTTCTGGGAGTGTTTCCTGATGTTTGGCTCTTCCTCCTCTTCCTCCTCCTCCTCCTCCTCCAGGCTGCCCAGAGCGAAGCACCTGCTGAACGTGATCAACGAGAACTTCGGCACATTGGCGTTCTGCCGGCGCTGGCTGGACCGCCTGGGCGAGAGCAAGTACCTGATGGCCCTGAAGAACCTGTGCGACCTGGGCATCGTGGACCCCTACCCTCCGCTCTGCGACACCAAGGGCTGCTACACCGCTCAGTTCGAGCACACCATCCTGCTCAGGCCCACCTGCAAGGAGGTGGTGAGCCGGGGAGACGACTACTGAGACCCCTCACACCACCCGTAAAAACACCACCAGGCACACCCCCTCTTCCCCCACCACACAGCACCTCCAGACCCCCCCACCCCACCCCCAGCAGAAAAGAGTTTCTTAAAAACAGGAAGTGGTTGTCTCAGCAATGAATGATGCCAAATGCTACTGTGTTCTACCCACAATGCACCACCCAGCTTTCAAGGAAGGAGGAGCGGCTTTTCTGAGTTTTTAAATCATCAAATCACAGCTAAGGAAAAAGTCAAAAACAAGCCAACACGTTTCTGTCGGTGGAAGCTGTGTAGTTTACGTCACTTCATTTTGCAGAATATGAAAACTGTTAAACAGTTTTTACAAAAACAAACCGTATTTAAGCTGCCGTTGAGTTTAGTCAGTATTCATACCGAAGGCGAGCGCGGGAATCCTCTTTTATTACCTCCCTTTCATTTTCAAAAAGTTTGTCTGGCTCCACTCTGAGCCTCCAGTGCTCAATTTTAAATCAGGCACAAAGTCGACTGCCGGCTTTAAGAAGCGGTCGGGCCGACGCACGGCCGCAAATCTCTGCACACAGACAACTCGTTACATCGAAAGCCCGAGGTGTCGGGGTAGAAAACGCCGCCTGCAGCTGTATGTTTGGCTTCTGTCGCTACAGGAGGGAACTCTGCACTCTCGGCCCTCCGGTCACCCTTTCTTTGATATTTGTAAAATATCTTTGAAATGGCTGCTGCCATATTTCCCAGTTAAAATGCTTCATTTTGAACTCCCTGGAAATGTTTTTTGTAAGAAAAAAAAAAAAAAAGATGATTAAAATAATTTTGCTCATTGCAGACGGTCTATTCTGATGTCTTTAAAAATACACATTTTTATGTTTCCTTTTACTAGAAGTAGCTTATGTGTATTTTGATAATTTTGTCTTTTTTTTATAGTTTAATGGTATAAAATGTGAACTTGGGATTCTTAAAATATATTTACGTACGTGTTTCACTATTTTGTTTTACAGTTAATACAACAAACAATTGAGAAATTTTGCTTTACCTACATTATTATTTGGGAAGTTTTTAGTTATCTGAATTACAGGGAGTCCCGTGAAACAGCTTCTAAATAATATAAACAGAATTTATTCCTCCCTGTAAAAAATAAAATAAAAAAGAGCATCCAAGACAGGCATCTTTCATAGAAAAATGAAAAAATAGTCTCATTTATTGAGGTAATTTTTTCTAGAAAAACAATTGAGGTAACAATTTGCATAGTATAACTTCCATAAATTTACACGCACACATCCATGGAGTAGTAACCAAAATGCCAACAAATAACTCGTCACAACCTCCGACAGCGAAGGAAAGTGTGCTTTGATTCCCCCCCCCCCCAGAGGTATAAATCAGAGGGAGCATGATTGATACGAAGTTGTTTTTTGTAAATTTTTCTCCAGTATGGAGATAAATATCACAATCTGTATTGACTGCAGGAATCCTGTTAAATCTGGGTTTTACCAGACAGACGGTTGGATAACAAAATACAGCATGAACACACAAACCGTCGTAACTGCTGGTGGTGTTGAAACAATCAGAACAAGTGGTTGTATAAAAAACTTTTTTTTTTTTTTTTTTTTTTTTTTAACAGTCAGTGGCCTTCGTCTGTAAAACCTCTGAGAACGATTGTATAAAAAAATACATTCAAAATCTAAATGCTGGTCTGCGGTGGGATTGCAGCTGTGCAGGTTTTATTCTGCTGAATTGATATGAACTATAAAAAAATAGATCTGCTTTTTTTTTGTCGACAAAAGGCCACTTTTTCTAGTACAGTAGTTTCTGTGTGGTTCGGGGATGGGTCTGAGGACAGTTACATTCTGGGGCAGATAGATGGCAGCATCGAGCTGAAAATTATCCCTTTTTTTTTTTTTCTTCTTCTTCCTCCCGCAATAAAAAAAAAAGAGGAGGATGAAAAAATTTGGAAATGCTCAGGTTTTTTTTTCCCCAAACACTTTCTTCCCCCCCAAGGCTTTGGCTTGAGGTCTATTTCAGAACCTGAAGTGCTTCAGAGTGGAAAAATAAAAAATAAAACTTCCAGCATTTCCTGTGTACAGATATTTGTTTTAAAACAAGTGAGTAAAAACAATGCCGACTACCTTTCTGGAGAAATTAGTGCATTTCTGGCAGGAGAAGAGGGCCGAAGAGCGTAGTTGTGTTGTTGGCGTCTTATCGGAAACCTTTTTTTTTTTGTGTTACCCGTCTAGAACACAGGGAGGCCGTTTCTACCGAGTGAATGACGTTGTATGAGCCTACATCCAGTTCTGCGTTGACTATCTAAAGTGACTGAGAAACATATTCAGCTGATTTTAAAACAAACAAAAAAAAAAAAACGAACAAACAGCATTTTACAATCGACGAGCCGCCGCACGCGGGCGGGCGGGCGACATGTTGAACACGCCTGTGGAGGACACTTATATGTTTATGTAGTCGTGCCCGGGCCAGAGTCTGCTGGCTGCTACTGAGACACATCTTGGCTAATAACTCTCTTAATAAAATACAACTGTACATAAATCACAGAAAAAAAAATTAAAAAAAAATTCACCATTTCTTTCTTTTTTGTTTTTTAGAAAATACCTACATATAAACACCATGTACAAAAAAAATCTTATCAAGCAGAACTGGATTTCTCTCATTTTTTTTTTTTTTCTTCCTTTACTCGTTTAGAAAAATGTACTTGGAAAAAAAAAAAAAAGATCCCGTCCTCCAGGATTTAAAAATGCCCAAAGAAAGAGAAAGATGGACAGGTGGGGCTGTGCTGATATCGTCTCGCTGAGTGGTCAGGCTGCAGCAGAGGAGGAGGAGGAGGAAGGGGGGGGGGAGCTGTGGTCCTATAGTGGCCGGTCTTTGTCCTGAGTTACTCGCTGTGTGTAGAAGAGGATGTAGGCCTGAGCTCGGCACACCTCCTCCACCGAACACACATTCAGCTTAGAGTCATTACAGTGAACCCAGAAGCCTGCAGGAGACGAGCACAGGAAGAGACGCGTTACATGCGATGCAGCTGTTGGGACAAATCAGTCGGACTGATAAAACGGTCGGACAAACACGATTTTGTTTACCCGAATTTAGAGTCAGCTGCCAGATCGCCGCATACTTGGACTGAACGACTGGAAAAGCACTAAAAACGATGCTCGTGGTTGTTACCTGGAGATGAAGCTCGAAGTAACCAAACAAAACTGCAGATTTTCTGTGTTGAAAAATTCCTTTTTCTTTTAACTATTTAGAATATCACGTCGTGCGAAAACTCATCACATAAATTACTACTTTTTTTTTTTATATATATCTCAGTATTGTAGCATTTTTAAAGCAGCAATAATTAACAACCAAGATTTTTTTTTGATTTTTTTTTTTTTTTATCATCTGTATAAAAGATTTCGAAATTCTTTGGTTTCAGCTTTTTGAATGTGATTATTTTCTGGTTTCTTCCGTAACAGCAAACTGAATATTTGAGTTTTGGACTGTTGGTGAGACAAAACAGGACATTTGAAGCCTTCGGGTTTGAGGAAGTTGTGTTATGGATTTTTCGGGAACGTAACTGACAGACAAACGGACGATGAAAATAGTCGTCAGTCCGGGAAATTACGCTTTCCATAAGATCCCAGAAGAGCCGCAGAAGACGTCACGTAGCTGTTTTTACGAGCCGAGTGGACTTTATGGGAAAAACCTGGAGGACTGTTCCCTTAAATCAAACTCAGCAACTCGCCGGCAACAACACGAGCCTCTTTACTCACCTCCCTCTGTGTTGTAGCAGTAGGCGGTGTAGTGGCCAGAGCCGAAACCCTTCCCATGATGCATCACCACAGCCGAGAGGTCGTAGAGGAAGTGCTTTGGGCGTGGCGAGCCGGGGCTGCTGGGAGTGGAGCAGGGCACCCCTTTGGGCGACGGCTCTCGGCAGCAGTAGGGCTCCATGTTCAGAAGCTGGTCGAAGCTGACGTGGACGCCGATCTTCTCCCGGTGGTTCCGCCCAGACCACCTGAGGACCAATCACAAGTCAGACGGCGAGGGACAGTTCAGCCAATCGGCCCCGTCGGTCACGACGAGCGATCCATACCAAATGGACTCCGGTATAAAAAAAAAAAAAAAATCCTACCTGAAGCGTTTGAGGTGAAGCCGGAGGACCTGAGGCAGTTTGTGCACCATCAGCTGTTTCTGTGCTTCGGTCAGGATGACGGACTTGGAGGACGTCCGCCGTCGGGCACCTGCAAACACGACGAGAGAGGAAAGAGTTGGTTTTTTTTTCCCAATCTGATCAACTAAAAAATGTGTAATTTAGTGACAGCAAAATTCAAGCGTGGATATTATCAGATATTTTATTATTTTATCATGATTTTGATAGTTATCGTCTGTGATCGAAAAGATCTCTTAAATTAAAATAAAATCAGAGATCTTGGTCACAGAGGAGGCAGAGAGATTATTATTATTATAACACTTGAGGAATACTTTTCTTTTTTTTTTTTACGTTGTGAGAAGGGAGCAGAAGGAGTCTTTATTTGAGATTCATATTAATACCCGGCGTTAATGTCTTAAAATCAACGCCAAGTCTCTGAGGACTCAACTCACCGTTACACTGGTCGCAGGCGTAGATGTTTCCCTCCAGCGCTTCGGTCTCCGTGAACTTGGCCAGCATTTCCGTCAGGTGGCACGAAGCCTGAGCGGCGGACTCCCTGCTGTTACTGTGATACCGCTCGGGGAACTCCAGCGACAGATCCCAGAAGGGCTCCACCGTGTTGGAGCGATGGTCGCAGGCCAGACACGTCACCTGAGGAAGATATAAACACGTGAGCGTAGTTGAAGAGGAACCGTCGTCTTGTAACTTGCGCCGACGTGGAAATTAAATCTTCAAAGCGCCCTGTTCCCGTCGTGGTTTCACACGGTCTTGAAATAGATTTTCAGGGCCTTAAATTAACTTGACACACTTCAGGTGTCGGCGAAGGTCTGAGTCAGCCGTTGGGGTGAAATAGCCACCGAGCCAAAAGATGCCCGAAAAACCAGCGCGGACACACAACCATCTATTCAGCGGGAGCAGGTGTCGCTGTGTGTGTTCAAGCCCTCCACGAGTAGACACTCGATCACTTGTCCTGAAGCCGACTCTCTCCCTCCGTCCTCCGTCCATCTATTACTCAAAAGCGATGCTGGACTCCGGTAGAAGCTCCAGCTGTTCAGCATCGTGACTACAAGTCGGAATATTATCATCTTCAACAGCTGATTCGCAAACGTCACAGACGGACGAACGTACAGGCAGCCTGGACATTTTTTTTTTTTTTTTTAAATGTTGACCAGAGTGAGGGAGTTTATTTTGTCATTTAATCGACCGACAGTCCAAAACCTTAAAATGTTCAGTTTGCAATCATACAGGACCAAAAAACGATCAAAATTAATTCACTCTTGATCAACTAATCAACAAAATGTCTACTTGATGCAGCTGTAGTCGTAATTTTCCCGCTAAAAAGGCGTTTTTAATATTATTCTACTCGTGATGTTGTCAAGCAAATACAGTGAATGTGTTAAAAACTGCAATTTGCAACTCAAAGAGCACAGGTGTAAATTGATTGACATCAAATGTATATATATGAACCTTTTTACCCAATAAAGACCAGAAAGCGGTAGATTTAACAATAATTTACATATAAAATAAAAAAAAACATAACCAGAAGCATAAAAACCAGCTCAAATTTAGAGTTTATTCAACATTTAATGATTCATGTCCTTTTGAAGCTTAGCCGCCACTTAGCAGTTTAAAGAAATAAATAAATCCATCGAGAACAATTTAACGTGAATTATGAATGAGTGACTCAGTGGTTGTTAAGTAACGGTGATTACAGGTGTGTGTGTGTGTGTGTGTGTGTGTGTGTGTGTGTGTGTGTGTCTCATACCTGGCTGAGGAGCTGTCCGTGAAAGATGGTGTTGACCACACTGAGCACCTGCTTGATGAGCCGTTTCTGTGGGACTCCCGCCGTGGTCGTGTGCTTGCCGGTGCTCTCCAGCTCGTGCTGGACTTTGTCCAGCAGCTCGCACAGGAACTCCTGCGCGTCCTGCTGGGCGTAGCCCCTGAACGCCGGGATCAGCTGCCACACGGAGTGCAGCATGGCAAAAGGCGATACCAGCGCCCACTTGCCGGACCACATGACCTGGAACAAGGTGTGCAGCTCGTGGCAGAGGGAGATGTGCTTGGAGCTGGGCTCTTTGGGTTGTATCAGCTCCATGCTGCGGCCCCGCGAGGCCCCGCCGCTCAGCCCCACCCCGGAGCCCGAGCTCGCCTGGAGCCCCTTCCTCGGGGTCAGGGGGAACTGCGAGACGCTCTTCCCTGCCAGCTGGCCGTGGACGGCGGACGCCAGCAGCTCCAGCGCCTGGGTCAGATCCAGACGCAGGAAGCACTCCCTGAAAACGAGCAGGTGACTCAGCACCTGCAGGATGGAGTTCATATAACAGGTGTTTCCTAAATTCCTCAGGCCCGTCACTCCGGGGGTGACCGTGGGACGTCGTTTGAAGGGCGAGCCGCCCTGTTTGGTACTCTGCTTGCGGCGGACAGGGGTTTGGGCGGCGCGAGGGGTCATGGAGGGAGTTTTAGGCTTCAATTTGGTTATGCATGAATGGCTCCGGAGTCTGAGCGTTAGCGGGACCTTTTTTGTTTGTCCGGCTTTCTTGGGGGTCGTAGTGGCAGGGCTTCGAGTCCGCGGCCTGAGGATGACGGACGAGGCCATGGAAGTCGTTGTCTTGTTGCGTTCCCCGCGAAAGGTCGATGTTGTGATCGCCGCATCCGCAAGTCTCTGGCTTTTCAGACGCAAGCGGCAACTCTTCCGGAGAGGAGCGTTCTCCAGCTCCTGCTGTAGCCGCCTCTTCAGAGCCCGCCTCCTCTCCCTGGCCTCCCGCTTCTGCTCCTCCTCCTCCTCCCGCTTCCGCTCCTCCGCCTCTCTCTTCTTCCCGCAGTCGGTCAGGCCGAACCAAAAGCGGAAGATGCGTCCCATGAGCGCCCGTCGCCGGTGCCAGAGGGCGGTGAACATTCGGTCCTCGTCCCTCAGCTGCAGCTCGCGGGCGCCTGACGGCATGAGGGCGTCCGGCGCGGCGCTCGCGGAGCGGAGGGTGCGCCCGCTGCGGGTGGTGACCTCGTAGCGCTGGCTCTGGATGGCGCTGAGCGTGCTGCGAAGCAGCTTGAGGTCTCCGGTGGCGTTGTCGTTCAGCACGTAGTCGTCGCACAAGTAACAAAACACGTAGAGTTCGTTGACCTCCATCGCCAGCGGGTGGTGCTGCTGCTGGAAGTGCTGCAGCGCGTGCTCCTCGATGTAGCGCCCGCACGCCACGTGAGCGCAGCCGAGGCAGGCCCATATCGACTCGGTGGTGTTGCAGTCGACGCAGTGCCACTTCTGCGGGTTGAGGATGGAGTGGTCCGGGGCGAGCCGCAGCCGCCCCACGTGCTTACACCGGTCCATCGCAGCCGCCCGCCCGCCCGCCCGCCGAGCTGGCTGGCCGGCCGTGTCAGTCAATAACCGACAGTCTGTGTGCGTGCGGGTCTGCGGTGTGTGTGTGTGTGTGTGTGTGTGCGTGCGCGCGCGCGTCAACGTTTCACACTGGCTTTCATATCACCATGGTAACCACGGCGAGCTGAGAAATGGGACCCTCCCAGGTGCATGGTGGTGTTTGCCTGGACGGGGAGAGGGAGAGAACAGGTCAGGTCAGTCGGGGTGAAGGGAAGGAAAATTAAGCTCGAAGGCGTCAATTCAAAACCAGAACGAAAGTGAGTATCTCAAAGCCACGACGTCCAACCTCCAGTGACTCTCTTTTATGAGGCTGTAAGCTACAGTAAACAGAAGCAAGCCGCCAGGTGGCAGAGGCAGACTTTATCATTTCCCAACAGCAACGCAGTAAAAATAACTGGTTAATAAACGGGAGTGTAACCGAGGGGGCTGCAGGAGCGGGAGGTGTTTACGTGGGCCGTTCAACCCGAACGTGAAAACGTCGGGACGCAACAAACCCGTTAATAACATTCGGCGCAGCGACATTAACACGAGCGACTTCAAAACGTGGGCCGTAAACGTTATTTTCCTCTATCAAAACTTTTCGAGGCTGCGGACCGCTGTTACCGATCAGTTTCCCCCCTCAACCCCGTCCGGCTTCTTTTCAACATCCCTCAGGGTCGGTGTACCTCCGCTGAGAAAGTGGGGATCGTTGAGCCCTATCAACCCCACCCCACCCCACCCCACCCCACCCCACCACCCCCACCGAGGTCAAAGAAGCAAGATTATCCAACAAAAGAGGGTCTTGAGTTTGCAAAGCGCTCCACGCCTTTTGTCTGGGTTACAGGAGTACCTTTGCGGGCGGAAATGAATGAGACTTAAAAAAAAAAAAAACCTTGCTTGGAAATACCCGAGGCAACAGAAAGTGTTGGAGAGACAACGATACGGAGGAGATAGGTTGGCAAGAGAAGTTTCTAACTTCAGAAATGTTAAGTTATTACACCGTATTTCCGCTTTATTTATCCCGAATTAAAAAAAAAAGCAAAGTGTGCAATTAGAAAAGCATCTTTTATGTGCGAGAGAAAGTAGGAGACAAAGTCTTGTATGTACCTCGTTAAAATAAGAATTAAAAACCTGATATTAGAGAACAAATTTTTTTTAAATTTGTGTTGGAGACAGAAGTCAAATTTATTTTCCCCCACAATCTTGGTGGTAATTTGTTTTGTTTTGTCCCATGATCACAGTTCTTTTGCAACTCCTTAATTTTCTCTGCTGGAAAATGTCCTGTTAAGATTTAAACAGCATAAAAAAAATATATATATTTTTAAAATCCCATTTCATAGTTAAACCATCGGGTGGTGTCGTGATAAGAAAACAAACCTGCAAGAATAAACGTGGCACTTTGCTGTCAAGAGCTTTAAAAACACAACGCCGTCGACTTACATGTGCAGAAAAGGACAAAAAAAAAAAACGTCTAATAACGAGTTTCAAGAGTTTATAACGTCACAAGTTGTTGGTTTTTTTTTTTATGAGCGACTTAGCGCGCTTTGGCACACAAAACCTGCACGAACACACGCCGCCGGTGGTTTGTTTGTCCTCCACCAAACTTTAAAAGAACATAAATAAATAAAAAATAAAAAAGTAGTCGTCTTGCACACAGCTGACGGTACCGAGCGTTTAAACACTGAATTCATACAAAAACAAATTATAAACATCAGAAAAACACCGCGCGATAAACCGACCGAAACAGATGGAGAATACACGAAGCAATCCGCGCCCCCGTAAACGCCACCGGGTTTTTTTTTTTTTTTAATTTAATTTAGTTTTATTTTATTTTTAATTGTATTTATCCCAGAGATTAAAAAGTGAACTGCCCTCGCTGCTAACGTTAGCCTAGCACGCTAGTTAGCATTAGCCAGCCAGGGCTAACGAGCGATAATCCGAACTTCGTGCGGTTAGCCTGGGGGGGGAGGAGGAGGAGGGAGGAGGTGGTGGAGGAGGTGGAGGTGGAGGAGGTGGTGGTGGTGGTGGTAGAGGGGGGGGGGGGGGAAAGGAGTCGAGCTCCCGGCGGTCGGGCTCGGCTCCACGGGCGACCCGCGGGATGCGGGTTCAACCGCGACAAACGCAATCGTCGGCGACACGGTTAACCGACGCATCGTGAAAGACTCCCGGTAAAAAAAAACCAACAAACCGACAACAGAAAGCAGCCTACCGGAGCCTCTCCTTCAGGGCAGTAACTCCTCCGTTTCTAAAGTGATCGCCATCTTGTCAGTGCCTGTCGCGTGGTGTCGGCTCGAGCGCGTCCTCGATTCGTGACGTTGTTGTTGTTGTTGTTGTTATTGTTGTTGTTGTGATGTGGTGGCGGTAGCTGCTGCTGCTGCTGAGTATCTTATATTACTAGATTCCGTTTTTAGCTCGTTGACTGTCAGACTTGTTAGATGTTTTTATTTTATTTTATTTTTTTTTTTATTTATTTTTTTTAAATTGTATTTAAATTTATTGTGTCACGTGCGTTTAGTTTTGCTGACAGTCACTGCGTTTTGGTACTTCAGCGGTTTTGCATCTGTACAGTAAGTTTTGGAGGAAGTACTCAGATCAGAGTACAAATACTTTGGTCGCTGGCAGTAACATAAATACTAATTGTACTGAATGATCCAGTTCAGAATACTGTAGATTATAATAATGTGTGTATTAATGCAGTTTAATGTCAGAAACTGAATTTGAATTACTTCATATACTGCTGGGTAGTTTGTGAAGTCTCCCTGCAGGTAAAATTATTTCTCATTCTCATCCTGCACTCATACATCGTGATTATTTTTTTATTTTTTATTTATTTTATTATTTATAGTGAAAAACACTCAGGTGTTATAATTGTAGGGAAAACCCCAGTATTAACAATTTGAATCCACAACTAAGCAGCCAATGTTATTAGTTAAATCACTGCTTAACACTGCTAAAATAGAAGTGTTGTGATTTTATAACACTAGAGGGGAGTGTTGCACCATTCACACTAATTTACTGTCCCGGTAACCATCATCACAAACACTCCTGCCAAACCAATCCAGTTTAATCACACTTTTTTTTTCTTTTTTTTTTAAAGTTGCATAACAGTTTATCTATTTAAATCCATATTGAGCCAACAAATGATTTGACGTCAAGCCAAGTCACTGTGTTTTGATGACGGATACGGTCTGGTGTCGGTTCAGGGACTTCCAGGGTTGAAAGATTTAAACACACTTATTAATGCAGGATTTTTTTTTTCAGTCTGGCATTGCAACTTTTCCTTAAGTTTTTGCAAATTTTTTTCTCATCATTAGACCAAACCGGCATGCAAAAATGCACCAAAAAAAAAAAAAACTGTACAAAAGCAGCGTCTGCACACTTTCATCTGCGGGAGACATCACATGATAAAGCCCAGCTTTTGTTCACTGAACCTCCATCGGGGCAAAATGTCAAGTGACCGAAAGCTTGACCCAAGTGAGTGGAGCCTTGTTTTTTTTTTTTTTTACGTTTAACTTGGTGTTTTGTGCCTTCTGGTACTGTAAAAAAAAAACTTTAAAAACAAAATTCAGTATTGCATTAATATGCATCATTTCACTGTGTCTGTTTTATGGAATATTTTAGAAGCAGTTGCCCTTTTTTTCTGCCTCCATCTGTAGCTGTCTATCTCAAGTAATGTAATCAGGCCTGTTTTTTCTTATACTCTAAGCCCCCCCCCCCCCCTCTCTTCTCCACCACTTTCATGGATCACGAGTGAGTGTGTGTGAGTGTGAGTGTGTGTGTGTGTGTGTGTGTGTTTGTGTGTGTGTGTGTGTGTGTTATGCTTTGCCCACGTTGTCCATGAGTTTGTACTTTCAGAAACGTTGTGTGCCGGTGTGGGATGCAGGTGCAGCACTTCATGCTGGTGAATGGGGGGCTGCATGGTGGCACTCAGTGTATGTAGATCCTATCAGTGTATGTAGATCCTATCAGTGTGTTTTGTTTTTTTTAGAAGAAAACAACATTAAAGTGTCTGCATACACCGTCTGCTGCACGGATTCAAGTCTCAACTTCCTCAATGTTGTCAATATCAAGTTTTAATGTTTGTGGCTTTACAGGCTTATCGCAACGTTTATAAAGTGTGTTTATCGTAACACTTTGTGAATCTCCTGTATAAATATTACAGTGGTTTTTCATCAGGCGTCTCCACGAGAGCTTAAAGGCAGGAGTAGAGTTTCATTCAGGAAATTTAGCCTGAAGGAAAACTTTTAATCTCAACACACGCACCCTGACTGCATGTGAAGAATCCCTCTCATGTACTGATTAGTGGGGAACTGATCCATACAAGCCTCGTCAAACCCCGTCTGAACGGGGCCGAGAGTGTGTTGACTGTGTGTGTGTGTGTGTGTGTGTGTGTGTGTGTGTGTGTCGGTGGACGGAGAGGTTTGTGCGAGAGAGATTAAGGGGCGTTTGTGAGTGACTTAGAGAAAGAGGTATGTGTTGATGTGCCATGCGATGCCTGTGAATCATCTCTAATGTTTTTCTCCCTCCATGTCCCCGGGGCCTTCACCGCCTTCATGTCCGCACATGCTAACGACCACCCTCCCCCTTTCTCCCCTCCCTCCCCGTCCTCTTTTCATCTGCTCTCTCTCCTTCTTATAAACACACATGTTTGTCTGTTACTTCTGAGGACCTCGCGTTTTTTTTTGTTGTTGTTTTTTTTTTACTTCAGCATTAAATAAATCAGTGGCTCACATCGATCAACCTGCTGCTCCGTTTTCTTTTCTTTCAGCGCACTGTTTTGGTTCTACGGTGTTTTCACTGTGGCACGGTATGTTCTCATGAACCCCGTGTTTTCAGGCAAACAGACTGATAAAAAAAACAAAAACGCTGTACACTACCTGCCCAGCACAACATACCGATAAAGTGAGCAACCAGCTGGTGAAGATAGTTGAAGCTCTCACAGGTTGACAGCCAGATATTTTTCCCAGGAGATTGAAGCAGAGAGCCGATGACCATGAATGTTGTGCTCAGATTCATCAGGTGGCCAGAAATGTGACTCATATGTGATAATAATGTTGTTATGTGTCTACCGAGTGTCTTCAAAAGCCAGCTGTTTCCCTCCCAGTGGCCAATGATGTTACCAGATGTGACTGACAAGTTCTCAATCAGAGCCCTTTTGATTTTTACAACCATATAGTCACATAAGAAGAAGAAAAGTACAGATGCTGGTCCCAGGACATGATTCTGGACAGTGCTTTTATTACTGTAAGTTACATTAAATAGTAAAAGTTTCACTAATATGAACTGAAGGAAGCTTTTGCGTTGAGTTTTGAGTGTAATGAACTGAACTTCCATTTCATTTTATTGCTCCAATTATCACAAGCTGCATAAAAACCAATGTTACCCAACATATTAAATAGAAAGTAGCACAAATTTGCATAAAAAAAACCCTGCACTTTTCTCCACTCTTACAACGAGTTCAGGAAGTTTTAGTTGTTTCTTCTCAACACTGATGTTGGAAGAATGTTTTTTAGCATCTACAGTTGGGTTTTATTTAGAAAAACTCTTAAAAACAGCACAAGTGATTCATTATCAGTGGACTCTGCTCATATAAATGCAGCAAAAGAAGGAGACTCTTGCACCAAATCTTTCCAATATTCAGTTCTCGCTAAAGCCTGGACCTCATAAAGACAGAAATAAAGACACACACACACACACACACACATAGAAACATGCAGCTTTGCAACCTGTTTTTTTTTTTTTTCTCTCTCTCTCTGAAGGCTGCTTCATAATTTCAGTGAAAGGAAGCCATTCCGGTGGTTTCATGGTGGTGTTAACGCAGCTGGATACGGTGTTGGTTTTGTGGCGGCTGAAAAACACAGGTGCCGGTGAAGCCAGAGGGTTGAAACGCTTTTCACAGCCCGTAAACAAAACGCATCTCCTGTAATTTCTGCTCCCTTCAGACTGCCGGCTCTGCCCGCTCCGCTCGGTACATAACGTTGGCCACCTGACAGCTCCCGATGTGTTATCTTGTGTGTTTTTATTTTTTATGGGGTGTCCCGGCTTGTTGTTGCTCCCAAACTGTCTGTCTGTTGTCACGTTGATGTGCAGGTTCATTCATAATGACTCGATGACATCAGGTTCTTGTTTGCGCGGCTGTAAAATAATCAGCAGTAGCGTCTCGATCGCTCTGCTATGTCAACATCGGCCTCCCTGTTCTGGCTTGCTCCTCATGTCGAGAAACATTCCTGATGTCTGAATGCAGTGTGTGTGTGTGCAATTAAGTAAAACCCAAGCAGCATGGACGGTTTCTGAGGACAGTGCTGGATGTTTCCAGGTTGAACGGCTTCAGTGAAAGAGTTTCAGTTTGGTTTCCGATGCCTCAATCTTCTCATTTCCTCTGTAAGTGAATCACAGCTGATGTGATAATACTGATCACATGACTCACTTATCCAGCACACACGTTCTCTGACCGTATGCCTGAGAGGAAATCCAATCTTTACATATTTTCTGCTTCTAGTTTTCTCCTCCTGACCTCCTCGAGAAACACTTGCAGCAGCTGTTGGAGAGTTTAAACTCATCGGCAGATTAAAAGCGGTTCCACCGTACAGTTTTTATCTTGCTGATATGTGGCCTGTTTAAAGAGAAGATTAAAAGATCTGTTTTATATTAAGGAAAATCTGGAAGATTTTAAACCACAATCCCCAGATATAACACAAATTTATAAAAGCAGTAAAGTGACATATCATATCATTATAAACTGCATAATACTACTTACTCTGAAACACATGTTCCTCCACATATGCAGAAATAATTTTGTGCCTCTAAAACTGTTCAGCAATTTCCTGTTTACACAGCCCTTTGCCCCTTGATTGGGCAGATGTTTCCCTAGCAACCAATTTGTGCATTTACGCAAGTCCAAAGATATGAAGTTTTAATGGTCCAACCCTGTTAGGTAAATAAACGCTGGTAGTGACAACAAGCCCGATCCAGTTCTGCGTGATCCGCGGACCTCCGGGTGCCGGTCGCCGTGTGACACCTGTAGCGGGCCGCTCTCTCAGCAGCCTCTGTCTCAGGGTGATGGGTGCTGGCCGCAGAGGGGCATTGTGACTCCCAGTGAGAGGAAGGGAAGGTGGGGGTGGTGGTGGTGGTGGTGGTGATGGGAGGGGGGAAAGAGGAGGTGGAGGAGGGGGGGGGGGTATTGTCCCCAAGCCTGCGGGAGCTGCCATGCACTCTGGGGCCAACAGCAACACAAGAATGCTGACAGGACAAAGGCCATAACTCCATTCTATAGCAGCACAAGTGAGGCATTGTGTTCATACAGGCGCACACACACATGCATGCATTTGCTGTTACTACAATAACACACACACACACACACACACACACACACACACACACACACACACACAAACTATACTGGAGCAAAAACTATGCATCTAGTGCGAGCATGCCAAATACTCATTCATCAAGCAGTTTCCCACACCATGCAGCCCCCCCTCCCCTCCCGCACCTCCCCTCCACTCCCCTCCTCCCCCTGCAGGACATCTCCATCACAGGCTGAGAATGGCCAGTCAATCCTGGAACAATGGGCGAGCGAGTGTGCAAGAGAGAGAGAGAGAGAGGAGGTCTGCGGTTCAGCTGCAGCAGTGCATGTGTTTGCGGCTTCCTGTTGGGTCTACGCTTCAAGGCCGGTTCCCACAAACACCACTTTCACCGTCTAATCCGAAGGTCTGCGGCGACTGAAGAAGTACTCAGTTACTCTTACTGATGTGAAAGTACCGATACAACAGTGTAGAAAATGCTCCGGGTTTGGTTTTTAACCGCTTCACACACAGTTTGGTCGTTTAAAGAAGCGGTTTCCAAACGAAAAAGAAAAAAGCGAAGATGTCGTGAGATGATTAATGGTGTTTTAATTGTTAAACTCTTCTCTAATCTTGGATTTTTTTTTGGGGGGGGGGGGAATTATTGGGCCTCGAGTTATTTAAATGAAACCATGTGAAAAGTTTAAGGAGGAAATCTGTTTTGGGAGAAACGGGGGTAACGACTCGTAAACTGGGTTTCTGTCCACCTGCAGGTCACTTCTGGTGCGTTCATGAGCGAACTGGAAGTGCCTGTCGAACTGGGAATATCCCAGTATGGTGTGGGGTTTTTCAGAGGTCGGTGGTTTGACGTCGCTTTACAGGTGGAAATGATGGCAAGGTTGATTGTCACGTTTTCTGGCAGCGGCCACTCGGGAAGTGCGACGCAACCACAATGGGAATTTTCCGGATTCCCCAGCTGCATGAACACACCATTAAATGTCAAAGAAGGTTTTGGTTCCACCTGAGAAACATACAGATTTGGCGGCAAATTGAAAATGTCAGGTCGGTTGAGGTTTGACCGGTGCTTTTTTAAAAAAAATAATTTTCATTACCTTGTTGCAGCTTCTTTTTCTGCAACGCTTTAATATTACTGGAGCTGAGAATTAGCGCCACCTGCTGTTTTCTTTCCTCAATGAATCACCTACTTGGCGAATTCTTTTGGAAATTTGGGTTTATTATAATTTGCACCACATTGGGAATGGAAACTCAGAAATATGACAAGGAGTCTCGAACTAGCGACGACATTACTGACAAAGAAGTCGACCGGCGAACGAAAAACAGAGGAAATGCAACAAAGACGCGTTCAGCATCGTGTGAAAAGAGAAATCGAGGCAGGAAAAAAAAAGCTCCTGCAGCAGACAGGAAGAGGATTTGTTGTCCTAGATGGGAACACGAAGGCTTTTACAAGCTTATAACATCGTCAAGAAGTTCATTATTCCAGCTATAAGGTCAATAAAGAAATAAACGTGGTGCAGTCGAGGTGTAAAGACGCTTTAAATGGAAGTAAATTACGTTCCCCGACTGAAGCGGTCCTTCCCCGTCGCATTCCTCCTCCCATGTGCACTCGTTCACCCCTTCTTTCCCCCTTTCTGCTGTCTGGAAACAGCTCGGGACGAACCAAGCGGAGCCGTGACCCCTCTGCCACAAATCTGTGAACGGGCCGTCGAATGAGGAAACGCGGGTGCAAGAGGCTATCCGGCCTCGGCTGGGAGAAAACATCCTCTCCCCCCCCCGCTCGGCGAGCTCCCGGCAGACAGGTGAGCGACCTTCGACCCGGCCTGCCGCGGAGCGCCGCCTGACGCGCCAGGAATGTGTCCACACCTCTCGGCCAACCACGTCACGGCGAGTGGAAAACACGCGCTCCCCGTCTAAACCCAAACAGAGCGTGTGTGCTTCTCTCTGTTATGGTCTACATTCTGTGGCGCTGTGAGAATGGAGGGGAGAGTGTTTTGGGATAGAGAGTGATGGATGACTTAATCTGGAGGGACACACGGGAAGAGGAACAGGAGGTAGGTAGGTAGGTAGGTAGAGGTGTGTGTGTGTGTGTGTGTGTGAGAACGAGAGCAGCGTGATAAGGATATTTTTGTCCAATTTATGTGAAGTATTTCAAGGCCCGGGCGGTTATATCAACCGTTGGCGTTGGATTGAGTGCGTCCGGGTTCAACTCTTGCTTCAGTGACAAAACACCGATTTGCGTCGTTACAACTCGGGGTCTAATTTTTTTGCAGTTTCTTTACGTTTTGCCAACAAACCGTTCGTTATAAACAAACTCTTCCACGACTGCCGTTTTAAACTGCTATTTGTTGGCTCCTTCACATTCATCCACTTTTTTTTTTTTTTTTTAAATGAAAAAACTAAAAGTTTGGAAACAATTAATTTGTTGGACTCGTACGGTGAAAGCGGTGTTCATTACGTAGTCATTGAAAAAACGATTTGCTCCCATAGAACGACGGAAAAGCCGGCAGTGAAGAAGTGCTAACAAATCAGCATGTTTTACTTCCGGCTATTCGCTGTGATGCGCCAACGCTAACTGTCAGTTTGACTATGATTTTAGTGAGTTTATATTCAGGTAAATGTAACAAGTATGAGTAAATTATTAATGATAACAAATGTGGTCTTTTTTTATTAGCATTTAAAAGCATAATTTTTCCAGTCAGACTCACTGAACAGTTGCTGAACGGCTCTCGGTGTTAAAAACTTTTTTTTTTTTTTTTTTACGACTTTCTTAAAGCTATTTTATCAGAACGTTATCAAAACAATAGATATGATGGCCAAACTGCAAAAAAAAAAAAAAAAAAAAAAAATCCTTTATAATATTACCATGAAGAAAAAAACAACAACAATTAAACAGAAGGGGGGAAAGATGAGCAATAATATTTATATAGATATATACAAATAATACTGTACAAGAGCACAAAGGAAGGAATAAGAAGACTTTTTGTTCTGGATTCAGCCGTGGAGTGTAAATATGAGATGAATCAGGATACATGATGTCATTAATGCTGGAACGGTTCAAACTGACAGAGAGCTGGACTGAATCTGGACTGTGCTCGAAATATACTGCCGCATTCATACACACACACACACACACACACACACACACACACACACACACAGACTCACAAACACAAACACACATTCAGGCAAATACATTCACGTTCGGGGTAAAACCCATTCGCTCGGATTTCAACACAGGCACACCTGGACTGGCTAAGGTTTAACCACCTGTAGTGGCTTGTATGGCTTGTTCAGCGTCACTCTGGGTGCTTTGCACATTGTGTCTGCAGCACACACAGACACACACACACACACACACACACACACACAACAAACACACACACACACACACACACACAGCTGCGTCTGTGAGTGTGTGTGTGTGTGTGTGTGTCCACTGTAAAGTGTTTCATCTGCAGTCCATATCAGGAAGTCGTGTGTGTGTGTGTGTGTGTGTTTAATCCTCCTCTCTTTGTGTGTCCGTATCCCCTCAGTCCATCTTAGGCTAAAGTGCTGCAGCGGTGGAAGAGCAGTTGTGTGTGTGTGTGTGTGTGTGTGTGTGTGTGTGTGTGTGTGTGTGTGTGTGTGTGTGTGTGTGCGCGCGCGTGTGTGTGTTTTAATGTATTTTAATGAGTCCAGAGGGCACGCCGTCAGCTCTTGGACGAAGCGCTGAATTCCTTTATTTTCTCGAGCTGCCGCTGCAGCAGCGACGAGCAAAAGGAGCTTCCTCCCCTCGAAAAAAAAATCCTACATAAGGATGTAAGAGTTTGCTCAGTTGCGAGACGGACACGTCTTCGCTAAAAAAAAATTACGTCCTGCGTGCTTTCAGCTTGTGCAGCTCGCTTTCAATCTCACGGCGGAGAAACGGAGGCTTTCAGTCGTGTCCGTTCAGTCCCCCCCCCCAAAAAAAAACCAACCGCTGCTGAAACCTGCGCGACATAATAATCCACGCCTGGAGGACGGGGAAATACAAAAATCCTTGTCTTTTGCTTTTTTTTGTGTGTGTGTGTGTTGAAAACAGTCTCGTCTGTCGCGTCGTCCGTCCCCTCCGGCGTCTTCGCCGTCCGTCTACCAGTTGCAGTCTTTCTTGAGTAACGTGAGGACTTTGCGGCCCAAGCTGGCTTTCCAGGGCTTGACGAAGCTCTTCATGTTGACCAGCAGGCGGCCCTGCTTGCGGTCCGAGTGGCCCGCCACCAGGTACTCCAGCCCTGAGAGGTGAGGTCAAAGGTCAAGGACATCACTCAACATTGAGGCTTCACCGGTTGACACAGATCGCAGGCTTTTCTGCACAGAAGGCATCCGAAGGGAACAAACGTTCGAGCCGAGTAATCATACAAAGACTCCAGAATTATCGTATTTCATGAAAAATCATTGTACATGCAAAGTCCAGACTTTGAGGCGCCGAGAACTAAGTATTAAAGGACTGTTTGTTCCGTGGTTCACGGTACAGCGACAGATTAATAAGTTAAATGCATTGAGCTGCGACTACGAGTAAGAATTTCGGCACCAAAAGTCAGTTTGACGACAAACTTCTGAATAACAAAGAGTTTGCGAGAGAATCTATGCGATGATTAGCAGAGCTGCGATCGGATCAATAACAACAGATCCTTACGTCGGGTTTTCTGTCACATTACTGGCACAGTTTATGACGAATAATTATACCGGCTCCGAATCAGTGATGGAAAAAAAGCTTTGAAACTATGACACATCTAATAACTTTCTTCAGAAATCTAATCTGCTTCAGTGACACCTGCCTTCCTTTATCTCAGAACCGTCATGCTGAAGCTCGTTTGTGAAACATCCATCACAGACTTGGACCCGTTTCTTCAGCACGTACCGTATTTATGGTTATCCTGAGTTTCAGTGTGAAGTTTGAACCTGTGTGTGTGTGTGTGTGTGTGTGTGTGTGTGTGTGTGTGTGTGTGTGTGTGTGTGTGTGTGTGTCTGACCTGGGTTGAGGATGGGGCAGGTGCAGCCCCGTGCGGTCCACGACTCGGGGTAAAGGGTGACTCGACCCCGCTGTATCTTCACTTTGGTGTTCTGACTGAGCACCTTCTGAACTTTGACCTCCACCTCGGCGTGGGAGCCCTTGTCGTGGGCCGACAGCACTTTCACCTTCAGCACTAAGAGTCGGGGAGGGAGGCGAGATCTCGTCAGACCTTCGGGGTGATCGTCTTGATTTTATTTTTTATTTTTTTTAGAGATGCTACAAACTCTAGAGTACTTTTAACCTCCTGTTAGGACTCAATGAGCGAAAAAAAATCTGATTGTTTTCTGCATTAAAACACAACAAAAGGTTAATAGGAGCCGTAGAAGAAGACTGACGGGGAACTACGTTGTTGAATAAGTGTTTGTGTCTTTGGTAGCTGGACAAACTTCAAAAGGAGTTTTATCTGATCGTGGTGCTTTTTTTTGTTGTTTTTGTTTCAGCTGAAATTTTTATTAGGATAGTTTTCCCCAGAGGCGTTGGAGCAGAATAGATCATTGCTCTGAATGCTGCAACATTTAAAGTAAAAAAAAGTAGGAATGGAAATCAGACATGTCTAAAACTGCTGACTGGACTTGCGATGACATTCCTGATCCCCAGAGGATAAACCCTAATCACACTTTTTCTCCAGCACCACCATGTGGTAGTTTTTATGTGAAATGTCTCAACAACTATTGAATTGATTGCCTCAAACTTTTTTTCTTCCAAGCATTCGTGTAAAAGTTCCGCTAGGATGCGTGTGTGTTCTTACCGTACGCATAATTCATGGTGCAGAAGAGTTTACTGTTGGTCAGCGCTTGTTCTTTGCACTCGCACTTCTCTGCGGGGGGGGGGGGGGGGGGGGGGGGGGGGGGCAGACAAGCACACATTCATATTTGTAACATAATTAAATAACTTGTGTTGTGTGAGTGTGTGTGTGGTCTCAGATACGGGGCGCCCTAAGAATGCAAGCACAGTGTGTGTGTGTGTGTGTGTGTGTGTGTGTGTGTGTGTGTGTGTGTGTGTGTGTGTGTGTGTGTGTCCAGTGAGGAATGTGGCTATGAAAGCTGCAGTTACAAGGTGGTGGAGGGGTGTGTGTGTGTGTGTGTGTGTGTGTGTGTGTGTGTGGAGGGGTGGTGGTAGGGGGGTGGAGGGGGGTCTAAGAGAAGGGAAACTCCATGCATGTTCTTATGAGGCCCTATCAAGACTTTCATTACTTAACCATTAACGCTTGGTCACTGGACTGTGGAGGAAAATGACTAACACACACACACACACACACACACACACACACACACACACACACACACACACAGTATCTGTATTATCTCACCTAAGTAGTGGAGAGCGGAGAAGAGTTCGTCCACTCTGAAGATCCTGACCGGCTCGCTGGAGTTTCCCTCCAGGTTGTAGAGGTCCAGATCAGAGCTGCAACAACACATCACGACATCATCATCGTCATCATCATCATCATCATCATCATCATCATTATCATCATCACACACATGTGAAGGTGAACGGGGAAAACAAATGCTCAATAGATCCGAGTCATAAAGTTAATGTGTGAAGTCGCTCCAGAGCAGAATATCTAAAAAAAACGACTTCCTGGGATGCCAAGAAATTTCGTATGGATATTCACGATGACCTCAATGACCCCTCGACCTCTCCTCTCACCCCAATGCTGGGTTTAGTTTTCAGTATAACTTGTGTTGGTTGCCTCAACCCTGTGGTTGTGCGTCCAATAAATCCTCCCTCTCCTGGCGCCACTGACAATAACTCTGCACAGCAATAAAAAGCAGATGTTGTGACGGTGGAGAACTCGTATTAAGGTAATTTGCGCTTCTGTTTAGGAAGAGGAAAGGTCTTTTCTACTCACATGCAGTCTCCTGTAAACGGATCACAGTCTCCTGCGCAGTCACACGGACGGCAGCCGTATTCGCGAAAGCCCCAGTATCCCACCATGCACCTGTCGCAGTGGGCTCCGCCTACTCCCGGTTTGCAGATGCAGTTTCCGTTGGAGGGGTCGCAGAGCGAGCCGTCGGCCAGGTGGAACGGCATGGAGCCCAACGGGTGACAGCTGCATGCTGGGAAAGAAAAAAAAAAAGGGGGGGGGGGGGGGTTTACATTTTTCAACACCCTCCAAATACTTTGTTTTGATTTTGAGACACAGCGACATCAACAGTAGCACTGATGTCAAACAGAGGCTGAGACCTGGCACGCAAGTTATGCCTTCATGATATTTATCAGTTAAAATAATAGACTGTTTATTTAAAGTGTTCGTAGCTTGCAGGTCTAAAAAATGAGGCCGATGCAGAAGTGCTTTAAGCTGCAATACCACCGAGTGCCACTAGAGGTCAGCTCCACAGACTCCCGTTCAACTTCTCTCATGAATGTCAAAGGTATTTCGGTGTCGTTAGCTACAGTCGCTCCTTCTTATTAGTTTTCTGGCGGTCCATCTGAAAATAATCCCTCATTAAGTAGATATTAAGCTGTGTTGTTTTTTTTTTTTTGGGTGGTGGGTGGGGGGTGGGGTCTGTTTGATTGACAGGCCTGTGGTGCTACATGAAAACAGGGACGACCAAATGAGATGACGAATCAAATCTCGTGACAACTCATCCAAACGTTGCGTCACTCAAAGACTAAAAATATGAACGTCACTGTGACACAAGATGAAAACTCCTCTGGAAACCTTGAATTTCTTTTCTGCAAAATAATAATAATACAAAAAAAAACCGATGATAAGTGTAACAAAAAAAAAGGAAGTAAAAACAAACCACATCAGGGGAGCAGTGAGTCTAAAAGGTCCTTCAGACTGATGGTTTGCTGACTAGTAAATTACAATTTATCACCCGCAGTTATGTATTTAATCATTCATCAGTTGCTCTATTGTCTGTGCGGTATTGTTGCAGGATCTTGTAACACAAAGGCCTCTCTCTTTTTTCTTATCACACACACACACACACACACACACACACACACACACACACACACACACACACACACGTGTCTGTACTTCTTTCTTTGTGATAGAACCTCAACCACCACATCTAAATACCCCTGACAACCCTGAGCCGATTCTAACCCGGACCGCCGAACATGTCCTCAGGATCTGAATCTCAAACCCGGTCCTCACAAAGATAGAAGGACACGCAGAGACGCGGTCGTCCCTCTCCCTCCCTCTAATTGTGTGCTGATAGCGTGTTCTTTAAACAACCTCCAAAAACAATATACTCGCGCTGCAACACCCGCCCATGTTTCCACCGGCAGTCTGAGAAAGACTGCCGGGATCGCGCCTCCCCCCATAAATCTGTCCCTATCTGTGGGGCAGACGGAGGGTGGAGGGTGGAGGGTGGTGGGGGGACGTGGCGAAGGAGAGGGTAGAGAAACAAAGAGGTTTCTCCTCTGTTTAATGATGCTTGAAGCCTGACTGGCAGCAAATGACGACTTACTGTATAAACAGAAGCCAACAAAGCTCTTTGTTGCTTTAACATTAATGTGGCGGTTGATTACAGAAAAAATAAGATAAGACGACAATTTGAAGTCAAAGATCTGAAACAGGTGGTTTTACAATGGTGTAGTCGCAGCTTTTATTCATTTTATATCCCTGAATATGTTCAGGTTTTTAGACTGATCTGTGAAATCAAACGAGATGTCTGTGACGTTTTCATTAGTTGCTGACACTAACAGTGATTTGTCACTTTTATTAATCGTTAGTTTCAGCACGACGTAGCGGTTCAAAAACTGCTTTTCCATTTGTTGTACATGAGCATGATGATTTTCTGCCGGTTGATGATGGCTGTTCTCATCTTAATGCAAAAGCTAAACATATATGGATCGATAGTTCTGGATTTTACTCCATATGATGTCGCAGGAGTTACACGTTTCACACATTCGCCCCCATAAGGAGGACGTGAATCTTCTTCCGAGCGTCGAAGCAGACGGTTTATTGGACGAATCGCCCCGACGCAGCAAAGATAAAAGATAAAACTTAATAATGAGACCGAATCGTACGATATCAATAAAATCATAAAGACATCACATTTGATATACTTTATAGACGTGGGCAACGTGCACCAGGCCTCCACCTACATGTGCACTATTGTTTGGTGGAGCAGCCTGCGAGCATTAATAATTAACAGAGATTACGGCATCGCCTCAGAGCCTGAACACGTGTTGGTGGCATGTTCGGTAAGCGTGTGAGTTTCCATGTAGGGTATACAGGCTTTCAGGGGGGGGGGGGGCTACACAAAGAGTCCTGCAGGTGTGTGTGTGTGTGTGTGTGTGTGTGTGTGTGTGTGTGTGTGTGTGTGTGTGTGTGTGTCAGCGGCAAGATACTCTGACAATGAAAACCTTATGAGCGTGTGCAGAGACGTGATAAGACACCTGCCTGAGCAACCACAGAAAAACACACTGCAGACAACCCTCCCTCCCCTCCTCCCACACACACACACACACACACACTGTAACTTTCCCCACCCGCTAAACTGTTTTGGTGTGTACGAGCTTGCGTGAAGCCTGACAAGAGTGTTTTCTTTCACAGGCTGGTATGACATTTTTTTTTCCTCACGACGGAGGGAAATTCCTCCATTGTCAGCGTGATTTCACAACCTGTACCTTCGTCTCAGGGGTTCTCCGAGCGGGCCGTTGCTCCTTTTTTTTTTTCTTATTATTATTCTTCTTCTATCAATCAGCTGTCATTAGCCTCCATAGTTACCCCACAGGTGTAAAAAAAAAAACCAAAACCAAAAGAAACATGTACAACACCCGAACCTAATCACTGAAATTCAAACCACATCTCACCTGCTGTAAAAACAGAAAAAGGTGGTGCATCAGTTTCTATGATCTTATCAGAGACGCAGACATGTCAGAAAATAGTGAGGAATAACGAGTGAGGTTATATAAAACTATTTAAACTCAATCCATCAACTAGTCATTGTTACTGAACTCCCAACAGCGAAGCTCCAAAAGCAGCTTGTGATTCATGCCCGTGCTGCCATTTGAGTTCGGAGCAGTCTATACGACTATGACAAGGGCAAAGAATTATGGGAAAACATAAGACCCCAGCCAATGCCAGGAGCAATCCAAGGTTGTGTGATGGATGTTAACTTGGAGAGCTGAATACCTGCTTCAAATGTGTCCCAGTGGTCAGACGCGGTATTGCAACGAATAATTCCCACGAGATCCATCTAAAAATACTACCGTCATTAATCGGATATAAAAGAAAAGCGGTATTTTTGGAGGCGTGTCTGTTTGATTGACAGGCCTGTGGTACAGTGAGGGTTCAGCTATAAGTGGGCGGAGCTTAGTGTCCCAATCAGATCGAGTTAGAGCTCAAGTGCTTCTCATCAACTCGTCCAAAGTGGCCAGAGGGTTCAATAATTCACCGTTGAAATGTGCCTTTTGTCCATTCATGTTAATATTTCAGTCGATGAAACGATAAGATTCAATGGGGATTAAAGTTATCCTCTGCAGGCCATCGAGTTTAAAATGATTTATAAATGCAAAATAAAGATGAACTGTTTTAGGTTCTCCTTGTTGTGGCGTAAAAATTTGGATCAAAGTAATTCATAACTCCAGCTGCTATTTTCTTACTTTATGAAAATTTAATACAACATCTGAAGATTTAACAGTGTTTCAAGCATCAATTGTGATGTTTGTGTTGGATTTTGTTTCGTATCACAGTTTATATTGAACATATATATTTGATATTTTGATGTTCAGGAACTCCGCTTATTCTCACTCTCGTAGTTTTTGTTATTCAAATAGAGGGGAACAATTTTAGCATTAAAAAGTCATAATATAACTGTATCTTTAAAAAAAAAAAATCTGATATTTCATCATTCTCACCACAGATTATGTAAACGTCACGTAATGTTGTCTATTCAAACGAGATGTTTCAGAAACTTTGTGAGTGACACCCTCGAATATCACAACGCACGCGACATGTAAACCACACACACGCACACACACACACACACACACACACACACACACACACACACACACACACAGACACACAGACACAGACACTTTGTAAAATATCAGAAAGGATAATTAATCCCTCCGGCGGCGACAGATCGTTGTTCGATGGTGAATCATAACATTCACCTCGTGCGTGTCAAGCTGGCACGGCGCTCTCGTTCTCTCCAGGAATGCCGAGGACGGAGATCACAAGTCGGGACATGCTGGATAACGCCGAATCCTGACGGGCACCTGGCTCTGTGTGTGTGTGTGTGTGTGTGTGTGTGTGTGTGTGTGTGTGTGTGTGTGTGTGTGTGTGTGTGTGTGTGTGTTGCAGCAGACGGGCCCACGCTCCATCCCGGGTTTACACTGTAGTTAATCATCAGATGGCGGCATTCCTATGTCTTGACTCGAAGCTCGACACGAAACTCCCGCCTGTCCATCTCGGCTTGTTTTGCCATTTTTCATATGTGACTCAGAGCTTCGGGGGTAATCATTGTCAGTAGTTGTAAAATGTGTGTGTGTGTGTGTGTGTGTGTGTGTGTGTGTGTGTGTGTGTGTGTGTGTGTGTGGTTTGAGTGGCGTGCTGCTCTGCGCTGATGAGACGCGTCTTGAGTAAACATGAGATAGTCATCCATAAACAGAACGGTGGCTACATTCTCCGGCTGATTATCTGTCAGATTTGACCCAGTCAGCTCAGTCCTGCAGGTACACCGGACTCCAGAGTGTGTGTGTGTGTGTGTGTGTGTGTGTGTGTGTGTGTGTGTGTGTGTGTGTGTGTGTGTGTAAGTTGGCCATCAGCCCACTTTTGTCACTCCGAGTTGGCTCATGTTGTTGTGTTCTTTTTTTATTTATTTTTTTATATTTATATATGAAGAGATTCATTACAAGTGAAATACTAGTGAGAGCTTTCAAACTACCCTGAAAATATCCGTATATCTGCACATAAATAAATAATGTGGGAAGAACAAGCTGAGGCTGCACTCTGAACAAAATACTTGTATAGTGTTTAACATATTAGCGTTAAAGCCTTTTGCTAATTAAGACAAAAAAAAAAACTGTGGTCATGAAGCCTTGCATTTCGACCGTCGCCATCTTTGCTAGTTTGGAGCGGGTTGGAACAGGAAGTGACCATATTTGGACGAACTGGGGATCTGACTCGATCTGATTGGAAACTCAACGACGTCCCGCTCACCGATAGCGGAAACACGACTGCACCACAGGCCTGTCAATCAAACAGACACGCCCGCCAAAAAACACAACTTTTTGAGGCCTAATATTTACTTTAATGAGGGATTATTTTCAGATGGACGGACAGAAAACTAATAAGAAGGAGTGACTGTAACTAACAACACCGAGATAACTGGTGGAAAAAAATGTATTGACTTTGTATTTGATGAGAGAAGTTGAATGGGAGTCTATGGAGCCGACCTCTAGTGGCACCCGGTGGTACTGCAGCTTCTTCCACATTGGCGTCACTTATGACTCGGAAGCTACGAACACTTTTACATTCAGTCTGCAGCTAAAACTCAACGTATTTTTTTGGACTCTTCAGAAAACCCAACTAATACCGGGTAACTCATTTCATGTAAGTTTCTTTCTTGTTATTTGTTTTCCTCTGGTTCTAATCTTTTTTTTGTTTGTAGTGCGAGTCTTACGTCTGCAGGAGTCGGGGGCGGCGTGCGGTCGCTGGGGGTCCCTGTAGAAGCCGACTTTGCATTTCTGGCACTGACGGCCCTCGGTGTTGTGCAGACAGTCGCACGCGCCGCCGCTCCGCTGGCCGGACTCGCGCCACGCCGTCCAGTCGAAGGTGCAGCTCTGGGCGTGTCCGTTGCACTTACACTCTGCCGTGTGGGGAGGGAGGGAATCAACACGTTAGCGACAAAGACACTGTTGTTGTACATGTTTCCATTAAAGGAATATTTCACTGAACATCAGAGAGTCAAGCAGGTTTGAGAGGTTAAGCTCTGCTCTAATTCCCATTTTCAGAGCTCTAAAGCGCCCCTGAAGTAGTATTTCGTCATTTATTTAGGTGAAACATACTGAAAACGAGTGGATTATGCTGCAGGAGTCACGTTTTTATGGACAAATTCAAGCAGACAGTCGTCCTCGGTGAAGAAGCCCCCTGGTTTTGGTGGCTTATTCCTTCGCTAAGATACTACTTGTGACGAAAATGTCACTTCATCTTTTGGTTTGCGTCCGTTTTGCCACTTAGATGTTGCTGATACTCATCAACTCGCGGCCAATAACAGGAACTTTAGTGGATTTATTTTTGCCGTGTGTCGCCCCCTCATTCTCCCAAACGCTGCAATATCCTGTGGCACACTGTTTTTTTTTTTTTTTTTTTAAAGCTACTTCCAGGATTCTTCTCCCTGTGAATCCTCCTCGGGGCTCGGATGTCACGCGTTGCTCAACATGCGCTTCGTACAGGCTTTGTTGTGCCGTCCTCACAGACGTGGTCGTAAACGGTGTTTCTTCGCTGCGATTTGCTACCGCTTCAACTGCATTGATGATGATGATGATGATGATGATGATGATGATGATGATGATGATGAAGTTGTGGGAGAAGGTTTCGAGCGTCGACTCACTCCGGCATTCGTGCGGCGCTCCCGTCAGTCCGTCGGCCGGCTGCCAGGGTCGGTCGTTGTAGAGAGCGGCGCAGCGCTCGCAGTGGTCACCTGCTGTGTTGTGTCTGCACACACACTTCCCATGGACCTGAGAGACAGAGACAAAGACAGAGACAGAGATAGAGACAGAGAGGAGACGGAGAGGAAAAAGAAAGAGCTCATTAGCAACGGGCAGCAAGATGGACGGAGGTAGAGATGGAAGGATGGGAGGAACAAAGAGGTCAGTGTGATGGAGGGGAACGTTTCCCACGTGGCCTGCCTGGAGGTGAGGACTCCCCTCTTCTTCTTCTACCTATTTTCTTCCTCTCTTTTTTTATTTATTTTTTTTTCTTAATCTTTTCTGGGACTCTCTCTCCCTCCTTCTCCTCTTCCTCGTCTCTCTTTCTTCCCGATTTTCTTACTTTCTCTCGCTCCGTCTCTTCTTCTTCTTCTTCTTCTTCCTCCCCGTCTCTCTCTCTCTCTCTCTCTCTCGTACTGTACTCTCTCGCCTGAAATTAGTGAATGGAGATTGATTGTTTGGCTTCATCCCTGGAAACGAGAACGGGCCTCCGCTCTGAAAAGCCTGTGTGTGCTTGTGTGTGTGTGCTTGTGTGTGTGTGTGTGTGTGTGTGTGTGTGTGTGTGTGTGTGTGTGTGTGTGTGTGTGTTTATGTGTGTATGAGAAGAGTGCAAGTATGCAGCGCTGAGAGCACAATAACAATCTCCTTGTCATTCCTGCGAGCTGGAATGCCATGTATGCTGGATAATGAATTGAAGGAGGGGGGGGGAGGCGGCGGGCGGTCAAGGCATCTGAGGAAGCTCTTTATTTGTTTGCGTTACACCGTGCAACTGTAATGTGGGACACACAATTATACAACGATTACGGAGGTAGGCACACACACACACACACACACACTAATCAACGGGCACACAAGCGTAGAAAATAGCTGCAAATGCACAAAAAACACACACACACACACACACCGATTCTTGCATTTGTTTCCCACGGTGTGTGATGTGTCACTAACTCCTGAATGGCTCTGATTCACACACACACACACACACACACACACACACACACACACACACACACACACACACACACACACACACACACTCTACATTGTAGAGTTAAACACAGCCACATGCTATAGGAGCAAAGTGACGAACAGCATGTCCTCTGCCTGAACTGACCCCGGATCGCCCCCCCCTGTAGAGGTGAACACACACACACACACACACACACACACACACACACACACACACACACACACACACACACACACACACACACACACACACACACACACACACACGACTGGTTTCACACACATCGCACACCATTTCAATCAGCGGCAACAATCGCACAAATGAGAGGTCCCGGCAAACAGGAGGCAGGCGACCTAATGACACATTTCCCAAAAATGAGGAAGAAGTAATTAATAAAAATAAATAAATAAAAATTCCAGAGTGAGGAGAGGAGAGAAGGGGAAGAGGATATATATATATATATTTAAAAAAAAATTTTTTAAATGGATCGATAGGAAGGAGAAGAAGGAGAAAGTCCAGCAGCAGCAGCTTCTGGCTCGGGTCCAGACAGCTGCTCTTTCAACCCGTCTCAGATGTTTACCATCCCGCGATACGGGACAATTTACACATGTACACACGGAGGGCCAAACACACAAAGTCACGTAAACTCAGCCCGACTGCAGGGCTGCACTGATACTGAGATTGTGTCAAGTTTATCTATATTTAGGATTTATCTGCTTTTATATATATATATATAAAAAAAGGGACGATTATGATTTTACGTCTGTCCGTCCAGTTCTTGTGAATGTGATATCTCACTCTGAGGGACTTTTCGGGGGGAGGGGGGGGGGTGTCAAAGCCATTATGACCCTAATGTCAACCCATCCTTGTAAACAGGAACATTTTGAGGGAATTTATTCATATTTGACACAAACACTCACTTGGTCCCAAGCAGGGCCTGCTTAGATTTATGGGTGGGGGGGGTCAAAGGTGAAAGGTCAAGCTCACTCTGCTATGTTACGTCGACCCCCCTCTCTCGTGAACACGATATCTCTGGAACAGTTTGAAGGGAATGTCTTCAAATTTGGCACAAATGTTCACTTGGGAGTCAAGGATGAACTGATCTGAGTTTGGTGGTCAAAAGGTCAAAGGTCACTGTGGCTATACCTCAAGGATTCACGCACTAATAAAATGGTGAAGCGATGAGAGGCACAAACACACAACACAACTAGACTAATTGCAGCTGACGCTCCAGCAGCAGCTCCCGGATGTCATTAAGTGTGTGTATGTTGGCTTTGTGGTAAACTAACAGACAGTGTAATCACCCTCAACCACAAAACGTCCTGTGGGGGGTGGTGGGAGGGGGTGGCGGGGGTGGGGGTGGGGGTGGGGGGAAACAGAAGTGCAAAACAACAACAACAACAAACAAAACAACCCTTTCAACTTACACTGTCTGAGCAGTAATGACTATAAGGGCCACTTTCTCCACCGATTACCTTACACAAACAAACACACACGCGCACACACACACACACACACACACACACACACACACACACACACACACACACACTTCCCTTCCCTGACTGATCTGTAATCTCCACCCTCGTCTCCTGTCTTGTGCTGCTCTGCTTTGTTTGGGTGTTGCCAGAAACATCGGCTCTGGGTCGAAACGGAGATGCAAAACAAAGTGCTGATAGGCGGGAAAAAAGGCACTTATATAAGTGTGTGTGTGTGTGTGTGTGTGTGTGTGTGTGTGTGTGTGTGTGTGTGTGTGTGTGTGTGTGTGTGCGTGCGTGTGTGTGTTTACCGAATGCTCCCGCATCGCACACAGCACAACGACTCTCCGATGACCTCAGGTCATGTTGTGAGGACGGTTAAGAAGGATTTACTGTTGAAACTTGGACTAATTTTTGTGGCAAAAATATTGCGTAATATTCCCCGACAGTACACCATAAAATGTATTTTTATTATTATTATTATTACCCTGGCGTGATCAGGAGGGTTTTACAGGGTTAAAGACCGTTTCGGAGGGTTTTCGACCCTCAGAAGAAGGAAATCCTCATGAAAACATTCAGCAGAGCTCCTTGGAATTTCTTGGCATGAAAACAGTGAGATTTAAAACGTGCCCAATAAATCGGCTATCAGCGGCTTCATTACAAAAACGCCGGTATCAGCAAAGAAAACACGCATGAATCATCTCGTTCATTCAGGTAAAATACCAAACATTATTCTCTGTCTCATATCGGCTTAAAATATGAGCACTTTCCATGTCATGCTCTCTATGACTGATACTGAAATTGAAAAAAAAAACTAACGAGGAATTTGATGATAATCTCTGCTGGGAGCTTTAATTGCATTTTCTTAAAGACTGTAGATCAGACTTATCATAATAAAAAAAAAAATAACTATGGTCATTTGTTAATTAGCACTAAAGCAAAGTAAAATTTACCCTAGCTGAAAAGCTGAACTTGAACTGAACGCTCATAGTAGCTAACAATAACATGCTGGTATAATGTGGTTGATGATGAGGCACAGATAAGTGAATATCTCATTTGCAAATTCTTATATAGAAAAGAAATTAGCATGAAAAATGACTGTTGACCAAGATCTTTACATCCCTTTTAAAAATCCCAACCGTCGGGCGAGCTTTACTTCTGCGTCCGTGTACTTCTGTCGTTTATCTTGTCTGCGTGTCTTCGCTCATAAGCTGGAAAGGAAACTCTCACTTTAAAGTCGAGGCTTCGCTGAACAGGCGCTCGTTTCTGTTTGTGGAGATGGCCGAGATAGGAGCCCATGTCTGTTCACACCTTTATCGACACACACACACACACACACACACACACACACACACACACACACACACACACATCAACACCACCATTAAAGAGCGGGTTGATTTGATTTGAATCCTGGGTTTGTTGACGGAGGCAGAAGAGCAGAGAGAGAGAGAGAGAGAAAGGTGACTCCTCCTTCAGTCTGTTATAAGACGTTTAAGTTTATTTATGTTATTTATTATTTATCTTATTTATGTTTTAATCGACCCTTAAAACCTCCGTGTCCTCAGAAAAAGAAGCGACGGGCGTGATGATCAAAACAAGCGAGCGGTGCGACTCGAGCATCGTTTGCACCGGAGTCGTAATCACTGGGTGAGAAAAAAAAAATAGTTTTATTAAGACTGAGAATCAAATGAAATTTCGAAAAGACGAAATGATTGAAGGTGCAGGAGTTTGAGAGCCGTTTACGACATAGAAGAACAAACAAGATGTCCGCCGTCACTTCCTTAATGATTTAGTCACTAAAGTCGTACAAACTCTGTAGATTACGTTTAGAGGTTGTTGTTTTTTATACTTTACATTGTGTCGTTATTGTCATTTTATGTGTTATCGCACCAATAAAGCTCAACAAAATGAAAAGCAGGCTTGTCGGCCTTCAAATAGTCCGATAGCGGAACAAAACAAAATACCGGACTTATAAGGACTTATAATACAAGTTTATCGAAAGAAATTTGGTCGATTAATAGTCGGTGGCGCGAGTGAAAATGTAACAAGTAAGTGTCTTTTATCCTAACTTTAACAGTTACGTTTTCTCAGTTGCCATGGAAATACACGTGACATAAGAGTTTCACGCGTAGGTCACGTGACGACAGCCGACTCGGCTCCAGAACAACTTGGCGATCTCGAGATCGTTCCGACGGTCCGGAATAATAAATAAATAAATAAAAAAAATTTTAAAAACGCTCCCGCCGACTTGCTCCCCCTCTCTTACCACGTGGTTGGTCCGATCTCTGATTGGCTGGTATCCCGGCGCGGGGACGCACTGCTCCGCGTGGCCGTTGCAGAAGCAGCTTCCCTTCACTATCAGGTCGTAGATGGCGAAGTGCCGAGTCGGCAGAGCGTCGCGCTCGGCGGCGAGGTCCTTGGCCTGGCAAGGGCACGCCTGGCGCGTCAGCAGCCGGATTCGGATGTTGGTCACCCTCAGCTGCTGCTGGCCCTCCGTCCCGAAAGGATCCAGGGTCTCCCACTTCGGGAGGGCTCGGTAGATCACCTGACACACAGAGACAGAAAGAGAGAGAGAGAGAGAGACAGTCGGCATCAGTTAAAGTTTATCTTAAAACATTAAATATTACTTCTTATAGGTCCTTTTCAAATTATAGGTTTTGTATGTAGTTGTAAAACCATGTGAGTTTAAACAGTAGTTTGTCTTTAAAAAGGTGGCGGATCACCTGGTGGGACCTGATTGGTTGATGAAGGAGATGCCGTCTTAACGGGACGTTTGAGACGCTGACTGAAATGTCTCAACTTGCAAAAAATTTAAATAAAAATGCAACAAAAAAAAAAGAAGGACTTTCACAACCAGTTGACATTTAACACTCAGTTAAATGGGGGGAGCTGATTATTATCTGCAGCCTCATTTAGCTTAATTGGAGGATCGTCCTCACGTTACCGTGAGAGTGCTGGGTATCCCACCCTCCCTCCCCCCCATCTCCCCCCCCTGCCCCGCCTCCTCCTCCTCCCTTAAACCTCCCCCCCCTCCCCGCCTCCCCCTTCTCTTTACCCTGTCTGGTCCCTGGACATCCTTCAAGTCGAAGATCCCTTTATGGGCTGCCATCGCCATGGCGACTGCTGCCACTAGCAACCAACACCGCTGCTGTTGTTGGGGTGAAAAAAGTCGGTGTCTGCCCCAACTCTCGCTGCGAACGAAATGTGTGTATGTGTGTGTCTCTTCACCAGAGTGCGCATTGTTGTCACTGATATCATTGTATAAGTTGTGTGTGTGTGTGTGTGTGTGTTTGTGTGTGTTTGTGTTTGTGCACGCAAGTGAGTATTCCCCCCCCCCCCCCCCCCCCCCCTTTGGTGGAAGCGTCGGCCGAGATGCTGGAAGAGCCCCCATGCTGCGCTCTGATTGGCCGGATGACTGGCCGAGAGTGTGATGGGAGGAGCACTATTAATTTCCCCGTTGTTGGAAAAGGTCACGGGGTCACGGCATTGTGGTCAGCAATTAAGAGAACACGACAAATAGGACGAGGGGCGCCGGTCCGCGGGAGAGCGCGGAGAGCGGGGCCAGACAAAGACGGGGACGGAGATGCAGCTCCACATAACTCAGGGCCGGACAAAAGGCCCGCGACAGCCCGGCGACACCACAGCAACACCGGCGCGCACACACACACACACACACACACACACGCTGGCATGTGCACAAACATACACTGACAACACCCATCAGCGTTGCGCATTCCTCCGCACGACGGAAAAAATTCCACAAGAGGCCTTCTCCGAGCTTTTTTTTTTTTTTTTTTTTTTTTTTTTACTGCGCAGTCACGTCTCGTAGTTTTCCTCCGAGACGAAGCGTTCATGTCCGCCGATACGCCGACGACACCCACGTTTATCCGAACGCAGTCCACGGACGTCTTTCGGGTCTTTAGAGGTTTTTTTTGGTTTTTTTTTGGTGGCTCGGGCAAAATGAGGCGAAGTTAAAGTGATGTAGGAGTTGATTCTGTGTATAAAAGAAGTAAAAACTACGACAGAAACAGACTCCCGTTCAACTTCTCATGAAATACGAAGTCAATTAATTATTTCAGTGTTGTTCGCTGAAGTCGCCCCTTCTTATTGGCTTTCTGACGGCCCATCTTAAAATAATCCCGTCATTAATTAGAAAACAAGCTTCAAACGTTTATTGGGGAGGGAGAGGCGTGTCTGTTTGATTGACAGGCCTGTGGTGCAGTCGGGTTACAGCTATCGGTGGGCGGGACGTAGTATTCGTCGGGTTTCCAATCAGATCAGTCAGATCCACCGCTGGCTCCTCCCCCCAGCTCGTCCAAATATTGTCACTTCCTGCTCCGAAGTAGCAAAGATGGCGACGGCCAAAACTCGAGGCTTCATAACGGCCGTTCACAAACCAAATGGGCGACGTCGCCGTTGGATGCCGCTCGAGAAAATCGGTTTTAGTTTGGAGGTCACGAGGAGACATAAAAGATGTTCATCTACTCAGTGTGCATGCAGTCGGAGAACCAGAGCCACGCTGTGTTGAAAGCGCGCACACACTGTAAGTGTAAACGATTTCTGCCTACAATTAAGATATGTAATAAACTGGAGTCTCCGTGAGGGCCCCCCCCCCTCTCCCGCCCCCCCGAGGCAGCGGGTTCACCGTGGGCCACCTAATATCTTTCTTCCTGTTTCAGGCTGCGAAATAAAAGTAAGCCCCGGCTTTAACGGGGGCCTAATTCCATCAAAGCGCTGTGGACTGTAATCTGGTAAACAGGCACAATGGGCATTGATGGAAGGAGAAAGACGGAGAGGGGGGGATGGGTGTCTAGCCGACGGTACCGACATCCATCAGAGCAACGGCACTTCCTTCCCTGCAGACAGACGGGGAGTCGACTGTATGTGTTTATCTGGAGGAGGGCACGGACCAGTGTGTGTGTGTGTGTGTGGGGGGGGGGGGGGGACTAACTACAAAGAAGAGGAAGAACATGAGTGTGTGTGTCAGCCTCTCTCTTCCCTAAGGAGGTCAAGTCTCTGCAACAAACACTCACATTCTTCCAGCCCAGCTGACCTCATAAATAAGACAAGGAGCCCTGAATACTCACACACACACACACACACACACACACACACACACACACACACACACACACACACACACACACACACACACACACACACACACACAACAGGTGAACACGAGATGACACGCTTTCAGGTTTTTTTCCGGGAGAAAGAGGAGAAGCTGAGAATAACTTGCCGCCCGCGAATCGCTCGCGGCCGCCGTCCATCACGGGCGCTGCAACCCGACACTCGCTCCGATACACACCGAAGAAACACACCTGAAAACGCAGCGTTTGAGCCACCGGCCATCACACACACACACACACACACGCACACACACACACACGCGTGCGCACACGCACACGCACACGCACACACACACGCTTTTTTTCAGGTGCTGATTACTTTGTTAAATCCATTACAAGTACCCAGAATCTTTAAACAGGTTCTTCTCTCAAAGAAAAATCACAAAAAGAAATTCAATTTTCAATGTTATATAGCAATTTTTTTTTTTTTTTTTTTAAAAAAGCACATTTTTACATCCGAGAAGCAGAAACAGGCACATTTAAGGGAATTTTTGCTTCATAATTGACATAAACAAACGTCTGTTCAGTAAGTTTATGTAAGTGGGGTTGAATATTTGTTTAAAACCCATTAATTCTTGCTCAATTGCTCGATTATTGCTTACGGTGACAAACTCGATGAAGGCCACAATAAGCAGCTGAAAGCTCCGGAGGATATTGAGTTAAGAGGCTTTTGTTGTGCTGCTAAAGTTCAACTCTGAAACTGAGTTTCAGGTGCCCTGAAGTTCACTCATCAAAATACTTCATTCCTCGGGGGCCTCGAGCGAAGCAGGTGAGGCCTCCGTGTTGCGCCTCGTGCGTGCACACGCTACATACGACACGCACGCGCACACGGCAACCGTACACGAAGCTCGTTGTCGTGCCGTGACCTTCGCGCAGGCCGGAGGCCGTTTAAACTGTCATTTCAGGTGATGGACGCTCAACGCGGGAAAAAAAAAACACACGAGAGGCCGGGAGGGTGTGAACAGGCGGCGGGGGCGGCGGGGGGCGGCGGCAGCTGGTCTGTCGGGGCGCCGCTCGACCCACCGCGACCTTGGGGTCGTCAGCTGAGGGCTTCCGGGGCAAAGGTCACCGCTCCCGAGCACAGGTGGCCGAGTCGAGCGTGTGAAGTCAGACGGACGGAAAAACAAGGCGCTATTTTTACACCTTCGTGCACAGAGTCGAAAGAGGCCTGATTAGAGGCGTCAGAAATCCTTCGCCATGGTCGTAGCGGGGGGGGGGGGGGGGGGAGTGGAGGGGGGGGGGGGGGGGTTGAAGACGCTCTACACATGAGAGCACAGCACCACGGCTTGGCATGTGCCTCCGCAAACATCTGCAGAGCAGCTCCTGACACACACACACACACACACACACACACACACACACACACACACACACACACACACACACACACGCGCGCGCGCGCACACACACACACACACTGCTTCAATTAGACATCAATGGGCTTCAGGAAGGCCTCTCGTGCTGCACCCAAGTACGCCGATTAAACACTCACTCATGCACTCGGGCAGCTTCGCCCACCTGGCCGCGCGCCGCTTTCCTGCTGCTCAGCGTGCCA
The DNA here is from genome assembly GCF_022577435.1 of Embiotoca jacksoni. Taxonomy (NCBI): domain Eukaryota; kingdom Metazoa; phylum Chordata; class Actinopteri; family Embiotocidae; genus Embiotoca; species Embiotoca jacksoni. Next base: position 525,155 of record NW_027185443.1, on the reverse strand, counting down.
GCGGCGCCGTATGACTCTCGCATGTTTGCGTGACTTACTGAGAGAGGAGGAGGAGGAGGAGGAGGAGGAGGAGGAGGAGGAGGAGCCCATTTCGTTTCCAGCAGGAAGAAGTAAAAAAAAAAAAAAAGCGATAGTTCACACACACTGTATGAGTGGTGTGACATCATTAGCACTTCATTCATGGAGGAAAGAAAAAAAACTAAAAAAAAAGCAGGAAACTCCGCCCCTCCTCCTCCCTTCCCTCCTCCTCCCTCCCTCCACCCTCCCCTCCTCCCCCTCCAGGTGTGTGTCCGCCCTCCTTCCCACCTGCGTTTACCTGATGCCTCAAACCGAAGTACGAGTTTAAACTTTACATTTTAGTCTGTTGTTCTGACTTGTGTATTTTCTTCTAGTGCTTTTTCTGCCCACACATATCGGAGAGGGGAGGACTGTTTTAATCATAAAAAAAAATTAAAAAAAAGAGCCGGAGGTAAGACGCCGAGCATCAGTGGAAACATCCCTGATGCATCTCTCTCCGGCTGTGTGTTCCGGTATTCAACCACACGATGTAGTACGCCAGGAAAAAGATTTAGTGCGTCCCAATTTCATAATATGTGAAAGGCAGGAAGCCCCAAAAAGAACCAGGAGGTAGGAATTTGCAAAAGGAAGAAGAAGAAGAACAAGAAGAAGAAACATACTTCTTCTTTTTACTTTCAGTACGTACTGCAGCGTTCCTTACAAAAGTATGTACTGTATACAAATACTTGATCATTAATATGTCTTGACCTTTGACCCTCTTGGTCGTATCTGTTGCGCAACATTTGAAGAAAAAGGGATGCGATTTTGGAACGAGTACGCTTCCCGTTAATGACTCTCCTGGTACTTTTGGCATACTACGTTTAACATACGATGTATTAGGACACATACAATCTTATTTTTTTCTGGCACGCTAAATAGTATTATGGTATGGATACTGGAACGCCCAGTTTGTCCCAGTTGTGCACATACTACATACAACAGTGCGTACTTTATAAGGGCAGCTGCAGTACGTACTAAACGTAAAAAGGAAAAAAGTATGCGATTCAAGAAGACTGTTGCCATAGCGACAGTGAAGGCCCCGCCCCCTCCGAGACGAACCCCGCCCACATTTAACGTGATAAAATATCTAGACGCAAAGCGCTCGGCCTCACCTCTCCGCGGCTGCAGGGGGAAGCGCCCGAGTACTTGGAGGTGCAGATGGCCCCGTCCCGACCGACGCCGGCCTTTCCCTCCTCCAGCCCGAAGGCGGCGCTGCAGTTGCCGGCGTAGTACTGCAGCATCCTCCACGTGCGCCCGAAGTCCTGCGAGCGCTCCAGCGTCATGGCGGCGGGCCTCGGCGAGCGGAACACCACGATGAGGTGCGTGAAGTAGAACTCCGTCTCCAGGTCCAGCTGCGCCGTCTCCGACTCGACGCCCTCGGCCGACTGCCACCAGGTGTTCGGGTGGCGGAAGGAGGAGTCGGACATGGCGCCGGCCAGGTGGGACAGCAGGGGCAGGCCGGCGTTGCACTTGGCGCACTTGGCGGCGCCGCAGGCCAGGTTGGCGTCCGGGTCGGCGTAGGAGCAGTGGAGCTCGGTGCCGTTGTTGCCGCAGACGGTCTGCGTGAGGACGCGGCGGCCCAGAGCCAGGTTGCCCATGCGGGGGTTGCAGGCCCGGCTCTCGCAGCGAGGGGCCACGCCTGCGCGAAACACCTCCTCCGACACGCCTGCAGGAGGAGAAAAAAAATAAATAATAAAAACAGCTCAGCACGAGGCGACGCAACAGAGAAACCGTCAGGTGAGTTTGGAAAGGCGTGGCGCTCATTACGCCTCGTTTTTAAAGGGTCAGTTCGCCCCGGGTTGACTGGTAAGATGTCTTTTATGGTGCTTAGAAAAATGTCCAGTAACACACGGTTTCAATGTCCCCAGAGGAGGACCTCATTTCAGAGATCAAAGCGATCTGCAGGGTCGGACACCACCGGAGACAGGTGTTGGACACCACCGGAGACAGGTGTTGGTTCACCTGGGACTTCAAGTGAAAGAGCCCAAATCCAGGGATATTTTGGGCATACGATCTAATTAAAATGTAAAAAAAATAAAATAAAAAGGGACATTCTTCAGAGATTAGTGACCCAGACACACCTGAATCTAAGAGATAGTGTGTGTGTTTATGTGTGTGTGTGTTTATGTGTGTGTGTTGTGCGCGTGCGCGCTCAAGTCAAGTGATTTACCTCGATCGGAAATGTTATGCAAAAAGGGATAATGGAGGCATTGTGCACCTGCCTGCTTCAGCGTGGACTCTGACACAGATAAAGTTTGGCAGCTTGGGGAGGATGAGCAGCGTTCAGACGCCTTCCAGACGCTCTGAGACTGGATTTATTATCTGAAACCTCTCGACCTCACAGACAGACTCGGGTTTTTTTTATTTATTTTTTTTATTGTTTTTTGTTTTGGTTTTTTTTTGCACTGAGGAACTTTTCTTTTTTTTTTTTTTTTTTCCAGTAGGGATGTCTTTTGTTTAGAGTTCATGACAACTTATGTAACGTGTCTGTAGGTCACGGGAGGAAGAGAGGAACCTTTAAACTGAATATTTAGATGAACCATCTCTTTGTGCTCATTAATGGGACGTAAACTTGTAATAAACTGTTAGATTTTACAGGAACTTTAGTAAGAAATCAGTCATATCCAACACAAATTTTGCTTTTTAATACCAAACTTCCTTCAAAATCAAGTCACAATGACACCCATCATTTATTGTTGTTTTTCTTCCAGGAGGTTTATGAGGTTAATATTAAGTTTAATATTCTCAAATAAACCCTAAACTTTTAATGAATGTGGCTTCATGTTGCAGAATTTTTTTGTTTTTTTTGTTTGTTCCAGTCGTCCAGACGTTAAATTGCCTAAAAAGTAAAGGGAGTTCTGCATTGCTGCACTTGTCCCAAGTGACAATAACACCTCTTGATAACAATCCCACTAACCTGAATGTGACAACACGGCCAGGCTGATCACAAATAACACCAACATATCTCCTTCCTGCGGGAAATAATCCGAAGAATGCGGGGAAGGAAAACGGAGCCAGAAAATCCGCTGCAGTTATTCAGACATCAAGTCTGCAAAGATCTCATCCGCGGTGGCAAAATACAAACAAAAACAAAAACAATAAGAAGAAGAAGAAGAGAGGAAGAGAAGTGCGTCGGGTTCAGATCCAGTGTGGACTTTCTCTTTCACTCAGCTGCGATCCAAAGAGGCGATAAAAGCTCGGAAAGCGACATGATCCCGGACGGTGCGTGATGTCCCGCGGGGAGAGGAGAAGAGAGGAGGAGGAGGAGGAGGAGGAAGAGGAGGAGGAGGAGAAGTGATCGGCTCTGCACGGCTCGTCTGCAGCTCCCGGACCTGCAGCGTGTTTCATCTCCCTGCAGTGTGAGCTCGCCGCCTGCGCGTCTGTCTGTGAGGAGCCGCGCGGACACGCGGAGGTGGTGCAGTGACAGCGCGCGGTGGCTCCGCCTCTCCTCCGCTTCCACCCTCCGACTTAAAGGAACAACGACAAAACACGGGTGGAGGTCTCAACACGAGGGGCCGGGGCCGCCTGCCCCCCCCCCTCCCCCTCCTCTCTCTCTGAGGAGCTGCGTGATGCAGAGCTTTAAAGGTAGTGGTTGTTGTTGTTTTTTTTTGTCGTTTTGTTGATAAGTACAAAGCAAATGTTTTATGAACAGCTCCCAAAAAAACACTTTAAAAAAAGAATAAAAACTTAAAACATACTTTACATTTTTTTTTAAAGACGTAAAGAAGAATAAAAAAAAAGACTTAAAAATAGAATAACCCAGATTTTAAAATAGAAAACTTACTAAAAAATGTATTAAAGACTTAGATATAAAAAAAAACTTAAAAAAAAGAGTAGCATGATAAATTACAACAAAGGGACTCGTAAAACACAAATAAATGTAGTTGAGTGTAAAGTAACTTTAAGTGTAAATTGAAGAACTTAAAAATTGTACTGCATGTTAACAAAATGTCATCAAAAGTGTGTATTATTAGAAGTTTTCTATAATCTATAAGCAGTTTGAAGTTGTAGCTTGCTGACGCAGCACACCTGGTTTATTTTAACATTTTATAACCTAAATATGTTTCTGTATGTAAAAAGTGAATCATCGGTGTCAGTCGTGGGCGGGGGGAAAAAAACAACTATATTTCCCACTGAGATGACGTTAAGAAGAGAATAAAGTATAAATAAATACACTTTAATACAGAGCACCTCCCACAGACTCGGGGACCCCCCGCTGAGCACATGACGCCTGATGAAAACCTGATTTTTTTTGTTTTGGGTGTAACTGAGTCCTCATTTCCACATTTTTGACTAATTGGCTTTGGATACACACACAGAGACACACACACACACACACACACAAAGTGATGCTGCTGACTCGCTTTGAATTATGCCGATTGTTTGCTCGGCCGAAGCCGGGCCGCGACCTTTTGTTGACAACATTGTTGATGTCCATACAAAACCGGTGAAATATGCAAGGCAATAAACTGCAGGGCCTTTAATCCTGCTTTCCACATGAGCGTCTGTTTTTAATAACGGCTTGCTTAGTAGCCCGCAAACAGAAGAAGAGGGACCAGACGGAGGCACCCGTGAACAGCTCCGTGCTTTAAGACCAGCTTTTGACGTGAAGATGACCTCAGCCCCGCAGGAACCGGGTTGGACCGCAGGCTGAACAGCGCCCCCGTGTTCTCGGCGACGGTACCCACAAACAGCCGCTGATGTCGAGGGGCGGGTGGAGGGGGGGGGGGAGGACCTGTTCTTTCCGCTCCGGTCCATTTGGGTCGAGCTCCACTGAACCCAGCATGGCTTTGGCTTCTTCTGTCTGCTGTGTAATCGGACCGTGACCTGCTTTCTGTGCACCTGACCCGTGTCCAATCAGCAGTGAGCCAAGTTAAACTATCTCACCTGTTCACTTTGTTCCGTGCGACCCGGCACGGTCGCCGCCCACCGCTCTTCGCGAGGGAGGAAACTTTGTTCTTTCCTCGGGGGTTTTCGACTCCTTTTGAAACCCTCGTTTCCTGTCTTCATGCGATGCTAAGCTACGCTAGCCTACGCTAAGATAACCCCCTGCTGGCTTGAAGCTTCACACAGCAGACCTCCCCCTCCTCCTCCTCCTCCTCCTCTTCATCTCCTCACGGTTTTACGTCTCATCTCGGTTTCAGCGCTCCGCTCACTTCAAAGAGCCGCGTGGCATCAGACTGGAAAGATCCTCAGCGGCCCGAAGCCGTCTTCCTCCACACGATGAGACTAACGAGTTCAAATACGCAGCAGGAAGATCTCAACTGTTGGAGTTTAAAGTAGTTATACTGTTTATTTGGTGGGGAAAAAAAGTATTTTTTGTGAACATCTTTTGAGAATTTATTTTAATCTCTCAGTTTTTCGCCTCTTTTTGGTAGTTTTGAGTCTTTTCGAGGTCATTTTGTGACTCTTTCTAGAGATTTTGTGGCTCTTTTTGGTCATTTTGTGTATTTTTCTGGCCATTTTGCAAACGTTTGAAGATCATTTTCTCATCTTTCTCTTCGTTTTTGTCTTTTTTTTTTTTTCCGGTTTTGCTTTTGGTCATCGAGGTACTTTAATCGACTTTCCATCGAGTAACGTGATCACGTAGTGGCTCTGACACAAGTCAGTATCCCTCTGACCCCCGGCGACCCCTCTGGCTCCGTCCCTGCCCCGAACACACACACACACACACACACACACACACACACACACACACACACACACACACACACACATCCATCATCTTCGTGCCACAACCGACACAGTGACTGACTGACGGATCGGTTAATTACACAAAAGGGCAGCTGAAGAGGAGCGGGAAGAAAAATAAGTCAGATGATGTAAGGACGCGAGTATTTCAAACATGCACAGAAAGCCCGAGTGCAGTTTCAGAGGAATTTTCTGACAGAACCCAGCCCTTTACCGTAGGAAGTCAGATGTTAGTTTTATTCAGCGTATCAGGTTCAAACTTGTCAGACGCTTCAGTAACAGTTGAACGCTTCAACGCAGAAAAATGTGAAATCGTCAGTGTTTTGTGCCCGGAGAGAAAAAGCTGTCCAGACAGAGAGCAAGCACGACCCAGATATGACCGTCATCTCACTTCTTTTTTTTTTTTTTTTTTTTTACTCCTAAACGGAGCAGAGTTTTCAATTCCTGAATAATTCTTCAGAAAGGTTTATAAATAAAGCAGCTATTGTACCTGCAGTAATGTTCAAATCAGGGCAGAAAGACAGTGATGGTGATGCTAAATCTACTTTGAAAGATTTTTTTTTAATTTTGGACAGAAATAGAATAACACGTTTTTAAATAAAGCCTTTCTAAAAGATTATTATGACGTGAGAGGGACTAATACGTCTCATGCAGCCGCAAATATTCTGTCAGTTGATTAATGAGATAATTGTGGGTTTTTTTTGCACCACCTATGAGCCCTGAAGCAAAAAAAAAAAAAGTTGAACATGTTTAATGTTGCAAGTGAAAAACACAAATAGGCACCTTTGAAGTGTGACTAAATGTTTGTAGTTTTAACGTTTTACACATAATAGTTTTTATTTTCTATTTTGATGTTATTATATAAATTTTTAAAGGTTGTTTAATAAAATACAGACATATTGAATCACACACGGCATCAAAACTAAGAAAATCATTGCTCACAGATTCACTTAAATATTAAACTCAGATTCAAAGTGATTAAAAACAAACTTTCTCTCTTCAGCAGGTGAATATTAAAACTCGTTTTGTGCCGTGAAGTGAAAGAACATCGAAGTTTCAACGGAAGGGGGAATTAAATTAGGATCGGTGCAGTTCCGACCTCCGACCGACAGGAGGCGGTATGTTAAAAAAAAAAATAACAAGAAAAGAAAACCGGAAACCCGCTCTGGTTCCGTTTCCGGGGACTTGTTGTACTTCCTGTTCGGCGGTAAAGCGTGTGCTGCCGCTTGTGCGTGAAGCGCAAACGTAATTGTGACGAAAAGATATCAAACCGTTGAACTTGTACACTACCAACGTCTTTACTTTAAAGGAAATGGTGAGTGAAACTTTAAAACTTGACTCTTTCCGACCGGATACTCGGTCGGGCTGTTTCCGTTAGCACCTTAGCCTTCTAGCTGGTTAGCATTAGCTGCGTTAGCTTCTCATTCAAACCGTCGACAGAACAAAATAAAAGTCTTTATTTACTTTTATGCGTCAGATGTAATACTCACCGACTAAAACAGCTGTTTCGCTTGTTTACCGCGCGAAGTTACGTCGTCTTTTGTTTACGTTTTGGACCGGAAACTCGAGCCGGAGACGCCCGCACCAAAGTCCATTCAAAAAATCTCCAATTTTAACAAGCGTGTGATTTAAAAACGCAAACGAGCAGAAGTTGGTCTCCACAAACCTGCAGCTTTACGGTTCTCCTCGAAAAGGAGGCGTCGTCATTAGATATTAAAATCAATTAACATCACATCAGAAAGGATCGTTTCATCGGCTGTTGTTCTGCAGATGTTAAATAATGTTAAATCATTTATTTATGCATGAATCTTGTTCTTCCAGAGTTTACCGCTGAACCCGAAGCCTTTCCTGAACGGCCTCACGGGCAAGCCGGTGATGGTGAAGCTGAAGTGGGGCATGGAGTACAAGGGCTACCTGGTGTCTGTGGACGGATACATGAACATGCAGGTGAGGATCAGAGATTTTAAAATGAGAATAAAATGAGAATAAAAAGTACCTTCGTGACATTTGACCTTTTTATATGTGACGCCGACAGCTGGCCAACACGGAGGAGTTCGTGGACGGAGCTCTGGCGGGTCATCTGGGCGAAGTGCTCATCAGGTATTTAAACACCTTTTTATCTTTTTTTAAACATTTATATTCTGACTGAGTCGAGGCTCCTTTGTTAACGAGTTTATCTGACTTGCGTTAATTATTAAAGCGACAGAAATCAGTGTTGGGAGCAGAAAGAGCGTCTGTCTGTCCTTCTTCCATCTCGAGTCAGAGCTTCGTGTTTTCATCTCCGCAGGTGTAATAACGTTTTGTACATCAGAGGCGTCGAAGAAGAGGAGGAGGACGGAGAGATGAGAGAGTGACGAAGACGATTTGTGTTTTCACCGTGTGAAACAGATCGACTTTTGTTTTTTTATTTTAGGTGTTTTTTTTCCAGCAGCTTTTGAAGTGAAGTGATTCCCTTTTTTTTTTCTCCTTTTTTTTTTTTACTGTACTTGAGGCCGTTTGTATGTTGTGAAAAAAAATACAAAATAAAGACTGGTATGTTTCATTTCTTAGAAAAAAAAAAAAAAAAAGAGGATTTTTGTGGTTTTTGATGTATGAATTTGTACAAGTAGCTCCGCCCCCTTCTCTCCCTCTCTCTGTGCACTTTGAACTTTGCCCTCCTCTGTAAATATTTGCCTTCTCCCAAAACTCCCCGTTGAAGCTCGAGTCACTTGAGAAAGTCGCCGCCGGAAAAAAATGTCCAGAAATCACAGGCTGCTGGTGAAAAACGCCGATCAGGTGGTTTTGATCTGCAGCGACGGGGAGAAGTTCCTGACCGGAGACGGGATGCAGCGTCTGTCTGTGATGGAGAACGGCAGCGTCGTCGTCGGAAGGTACGTTCCCGACGACTTTTAAACGTTCATTTTAACATTTGCAGACGTGACAACATGTGAGAAGCGGCAAACGGATTGTTTTGTTTGATCGCTGATTAAATCAGGAATCAACCGATTTACTTCTCAGTCTTAAGTTGCAGGACTTTTTTATTTTATTTTTTATCAGATTCTTTAAGAGGACTTGATGTCATTTCTTTTTGTTTTTGCACCCGTGTCGCTGCTCTCGGCTGCAGGTGACGTGATGCTCACCGGCGCCCCTTGAGGCCGTAGAGGCTCATTACACACCAGGGGACGACGTCACTGGATAAATGAATGCTTCTGCTCATTATTCCTGTATTTTCTTTTTCTAATCAATAGTGTAAAAACTTTTTTTTGTCATTAATGAATGTTGACATTAACGTGATTTGTGTCTCCTCACAGCGACGGACTGATTAAAGCTGTCGGACCTGCAGGAACCATCGGAGATCAATATTCAGAGGCTTCGTTCGACCGAGTGATCGATGCGACGGGGATGTGCGTCCTGCCGGGTGAGTATCGGCTGTTCCTGCAGAGGAAAGGTCAAAGGTCGTAGATCTTCTACCAAGAGGGGACATTTACTGTTTGGAGTTTTGGCAAAAGCCAGATTCATTTATTAAAATATGAGCGAGGGAGCTCTTTATGCTCCTTTTGGGGAATTCCTTCAGTTTGTTCCCGTTTAAGAAGAAATATTTTTGCTCAGTTTATTGTTCAAGCAGTCAAAAAGAAAAACTTTGAACGAGTAAATAAAACTCACAAACCGCCGGGATCATAAATAACGGAGCAGGATTTTGTCCGATCAGCACAAAGGTGATTTTATTTGATTTAAAGATCGTGGAAATACCAAATTTGAGATTTGACTTGATGTGGAAACCCTGATAATCCGGGATGAACATTTTAAAAACCCGTTTTGTTGTTTCAGGGCTGGTTGACGCTCACACCCACCCGGTCTGGGCCGGAGACCGCGTGCACGAATTTGCAATGAAGGTAATTTATATCGCCGTGTTTTTTTTTTCTTCATGATTAAACTACATCTAAACCTCTAAACAGCTGGCGGGCGCTACCTACATGGACGTGCACCGGGCGGGCGGAGGGATCCACTTCACGGTGGAGCACACCCGGGCCGCCGCCGCCTCTGACCTCCTGGCGTCGCTCCGCGGCAGGCTGGTCCGGATGCAGCGGGCCGGCACCACCCTGGTGGAGTGTAAGAGCGGCTACGGCCTGGAGCTGCAGACGGAGCTGAAGATGCTGGAGGTGATCGAGGAGGCCCGGCGCTCGCTGCCCATCGGCGTCTCCTCCACCTACTGCGGCGCCCACGCCGTGCCCGAGTGAGTCTCCGCCCTCCGCGGCGCGTCCCGAGGAGGCTCGTTACTGGAAACTCGTCCTGTTTTTTTTTTTTTTTTTTTTTTTTTCTCAAGAGGGAAGACGGTCGCGGAGGCCACGCGGGACGTCCTGCGGGTGCAGCTGCCGCGGCTCAGAGAGCTGATGTCCGCCGGGACGCTCCGGGTCGACAACATCGACGTGTTCTGCGAGCGGGGAGTGTTCGACCTCGGCTCCACCCGCTCCATCCTGCAGGCCGGCAAAGACATGGGCCTCAACATCAACTTCCACGGAGACGAGCTCCATCCCATGAACTCCGCTCAGGTGCCGCTGAAGCTGCACGATCAGCATTTTCATTTCAGTTTCTTTTAAATCAAATAATCATTTGGGCCATAAAATGTCCAAAAAAACATAGTAAACATCCTTCAAGTCTCAGAGACATTACATTTTAAATGCTGGTCAGTTAGTTGATTAGATGTTATAATGTAGCTGTGTGTTAACCTGTGTGTGTGTGTGTGTGTGTGTGTGTGTGTGTGTGTGTGTGTGTGTGTAACAGTTGGGGGCGGAGCTTGGAGCCTTGGCCATCAGTCACCTGGAGGAGGTCACAGACGAAGGCATCGCTGCCATGGCCGAAGCAAAAACCGCCGCCGTCCTCCTGCCGACGACCGCTTACATCCTCCGGTACTCCAACACGCACACGCACACACACACACACACACACACACACACACACACACACACACATTACTTAACAGTGTGTGTGTGTGTGTAGGCTGCCCCAGCCTCGGGCCAGAGACATGCTGGACGCCGGCGTGATCGTCGCCCTCGGCAGCGACTTCAACCCGAACGCCTACTGCTGCTCCATGGTGAGAACATCTGGAGGTGGAAAGAGAGCGACAACACACCTGTCTTCGTCATCTTCTTCTTCTTCTGTGAACCTCCGTCTCCCTCCGTGTCCGTCCTCAGCCGATAGTCATGCACCTGGCCTGTGTCAACATGAGGATGTCCATGCCCGAGGCTCTGGCCGCGGCCACCATCAACGCCGCGTTCGCCCTCGGACGCTCGCACGCACACGGGTCGCTGGAGGTCAACAAGCACGGAGACCTGCTGGTGCTCAACGCCGCCCGGTAAATCCACCGCGACACATCTGGGTCCAGATTATAGGCTGTACATAATACCGGGTTTGAAAAAAAAATGAGGCAGAAGTGCCTTAAACTGCGATACCACCGAGTGCCACTAGAGGGCCTCTCCAGAGAGTCCCATTCAACTTCTCTCGTGAAATATAAAGTCAATAAAACATTTTTTTCCACAAGTTATCTCGGTGCTGTTCGCTAAAGTCGCTCCTTCTTATTAGTTTTCTGGAGGTTAATCTGGAAATAATCCCTCATTAATTTGAAATTAGACCCTCAAAAAGCTGTTTTTTTTTTTGGGGCGGAGGGCGTGTTTGTTTGATTGACAGGACCTCAGGTTACAGCCATCGGTGGGCGGGGCTTACGTGTCCTCAAGTTTCCAATCAGATCGAGCCAAATCTTTCCCGAAAAGTTAAAGCTGATAGAGGGGCTGTAAATATACGCTTTAAATATTAATATTATGGCCAAGACTTGTTATTAGTTTTTATCTTTAAAAAAAGAAATGGCTTTTGTATTCAGAAAATATAAGATAAATACTGAACAGATGTGAGATGACATTTTCCATTCATGATATCTACAATCAGTTTTATATCTATTCATCAGTTCTGACATTTTGCTGCATTTATCTGCGAGGCTTTTTATTCTACTGGGTGAGATCAGTTTTTTTTTTAATTATTATTATTATTAATATTTCACCAGACAGGTAGAAAATATTCTGATTCCCGAGCAGAAACCGTGAACTTTAGCCGCTTTGTTGATTGTTTTTAATGAGATGTTTTGATTAATATGCAGTAAAGTTAAATGTAAAGTTGAACTTTATTATTACTGTTATCGTATGAAACGCTGATGTGCGCAGGTGGGAGCACCTGATCTACCAGCTGGGAGGACACCAGGAGGTCATCCGCTACGTCGTCGTCGAGGGCAACGTCGTGTACGACAATGACAAAACCGTGGACCTGTAACCATGACGACGAAGAACCGGCTGCTAATTCAGATTAATGATTAATGAAGGTGCCACCGGAGACATGAAAAAGAACAGTTACACGTGTTCGGGGGGAAAAAAATGTATAACTGCAGTAGAAAATATTGAAATTAAAACTTTAGGTGACATTTAGGATTGTTACGTCATCCGGGACCAGCAGCTCCAAAACTCTGGTTTTAGTATTTCAGCTCACCGTCAGCTGGTTGTAGATTATGTTTAATAAATGTCGGGAAGCTGTTTCCAAAACATTGTCATGTTTCTTTACGTTTAATATCAACGTAAAAAAGTGTCCGTGAGACCGAGTGAGTCAATGTTGTCTCATCGGTATCAACAAATCCCCCGACACCAGCGTTAGTCGATATCAGAGATCTAAAATGAATAAAAACGGCAGAAAACCAAATAAAACAAGCCGTTAGTGAAGAGGTGCTCTCTGCCTTTATTAAACACGTCAAGTACACGGCAACCGTTTCCTCGAAATATATTTCCACAGTCTTCAAACAACCAGATCAACTTTTCTCGTCTTAACTTTCGGCTCAGAGAACAATCCTCGTTGTAGTGAGTAAAAACGCTAACCGTGAAAAATACTAGTTAAAATGCTATTCACAAGAATAAGTGGGTGCAGAGATGGAAAAAAAAAAAAAAGCGTCACACGTGATAACTGGCTTGTTTTTTTTTGTGTTTTTTTTTTTTTACCATTAAAGAACAAAGCGGATATATTTTGTGTACCGAAGCTTCAACTGTGTTGAAACTACGCCGATCGTCGGCCTCAGGCTTCGTACTTCTTCCCTCCTCGGTGGATCTGCTGGTACAGCGTCATGGAGAAAGCCATACCGAGCAGCTGGAACAACAAAATCAATAAATGAAATGAGGAGTTATTAAACGTGCTGTTTTTGGTAAAGATGTGAAAGTGTTTTGTGGTTCAGAGGGGACGGCTGCTCACCTGTATGACCAACACGCACATAGCGATGGTTCCCAGCAGGTGTTTGTTGTCGTCCAGCCACTCCTCTACTTTGTCATAGCAACCCTGAAAACACGGCGATGAAAGATGGAAACCAGGTCGTCAACGAAACTGTTTATGAATTTATACCGAGAATAAACATTTCCTTTTTTTAAAAAAAAATTTTTTTTTTAGGTTCACTAGTTCAGTTTTGGACCACGTGATAGTTCGTATCTTGAACGACATACGACAAAGGACGAGGTTAACATCTGACATGAAAAACCACGTCAAGAGCAAGAACAAGCATAAGTTAGTCGTCCATATTTTACTTTTACTTATTATTTCTGCAGGAACATGCAAATTCCACGTAGAAAGTCCCAGGCGGGGATCGAACCGCGGACCTTTTAGACTGAGACGACAACGCTGACTGCACTGTTGTGCCGCCTGATGTGTCTTGAAGTCATACTTATGGCACGTCGTCATAAATGGCGCAAAAAAGTCAGTTCTTTAATGTCGGCAAAACTGAAAAAAATCTCGTACTATAGCACGTCGTCTAAAATATTTCTGACATTTTTATGATTGAGGTCTATGGCACACAATATACACAATACTTGATTTTAGGATTGATTTATTGTTGTCTTTAGTGTTTTAATGTGAAATACTGGCACTAAAAAGAGCACAGATCATCTCCAGATGGGACTCACCCTCGTCCATAAGGTATTGGAGGCGTTGTTTCCGCAGCCCCGGTAAAACTGCTGGCAGCAGGTATCAGGAACCACGTTTTGATGCAGGGCAGAGTACCAGTCGTCGTGGCTCATCACACCACAACACTTCCACTGGCAAAGAAGCAAGAGAGAAAGAAGAGAAAAAGAGTCACTTTATGTTGAACTAAAAACCGCGTGGTAAACTTGATTTTAAGTTGAAGGTTAAGTTACGAAGTGCATTTCAGGAAGCTGTAGGATTCATTGAAGAAGAAGAAGAAGAAGAAATGTCTGATTTATGTACCTCTCCCTGTATGGTGTTCCACGCCTCCCTCAGGCCTGCGTTGTCATCCGTGTTGTACAGCACCAGCCCTTCTTTCAGGTCCCGTCTGGCATTTTCCCTCACCTGGGAAAAAGGTGGATTATGGGATATGTCGGCACGCTTGTTCACAGCAGGAGAGGATCATAAAAAAAAACCCAATGTGAACGTTGCTTCACGCAGCAGCCTTACCTTGTCTGTGTAGACAAAGAAGAGGATGAGGAGGATGAGTTCAGCCAAGAGGATGACCAACAGAACGATGAAGAACTGATTAAAAGAAAAAGTGTCAGATAATCACAATAAAAGGACGTATGACGTACTAATGTTACATGAACGACAACGCAAAAGATCGTAAATATGAACTGCGGGCTTAAAAATACATTTAATTTCAGGTTCAGGGTGAATTATAAAAAATAACTTTTTAAGTGAAGGAAATAAAGTAATTCTTCGTCAAGTAATCGTAACACAAATTGTTCCAGCGTTCATAATTCCCGTGCCACCTGAACACAGCATTACTGAAGTGAAATAATAAAAATAAAAAAAACCTGCATTATGGGTATTGTAGTGTACTCACACTCAGCAACAGGCACTTGTTCTCCTTGATGGCACCCAGGCAACCCAGGAAACCCGTCACCATGACGAGGGCGCCGAGGGTGATGATGAGGTTGGCGGCGGAGAACGACGGGAAGGAGGGCGACAGGGCGGCGAAGCTGCTCTGAGAAACCGACAGCCACACGCCGACACCCAACAACCCGCAGCCTCCCAGCTGAAACACACACAGGAAACTCCACGTACTTCCTGCTGATTTGTTGATAATAAAAAGTGCTTTTTCTGATCTCACTACTAACTCATGGCAACGTCTGAAGAACATTTTTTGCGACTCGGTGTGTGTGTGGAGTAAATTACCCAGAAGAGCAAGTTGAAGAGGAAGAGCATGTATTTCACACAGCAGATGCAGCCGCGAGCCATGACTGAGCAGACGGGCACTGTAAACAAATAAATACAAACAAATTTGTAATTTCATGTTGCTGTGATTGTTAATAAATGAAAAATCTGCGCACTAAGATGAACGTTTGTTTCATGAAGTCCCGTCTTGCGTCATAATTACTGGCTCGAGTTGGGAGTTTTTAAAAGGAGGAAAACATCGTTTGCTCCCACATCCCAGTGCACAAACCAGCTTTCATTCCCATGATGTCACGGTTTACCGGTGGAGGAGTCACAACACGACAAACGAGGAGGAGATGAACTTACCACCTTTGACGAGCAGGAGAACGAAGAGGCTACGGTGGCGTACCTGTAACACAACAGTGACCGAGTGTTAACGCTGTTGCCGTGGACACCGGCGTTACGACAACTGAAGGTCACTACGACAACGATTCAAATGTGGTTTTGAGCGATTGTATGTCGTCCTCCTGTGGTCACTGAATCACCGACGTCCAACACACGGGACCGGACGGTGACATCACTGACAAATGACGTCATCTAATTTTAAGTTGCTTGATTACATGTAAAATGTCCACTATTTAAAATTAAATCAATTATATATTTGGAATATCTGTATTGTGGCGTTTGTTATTTATCGCCCCAACATACATATATCTTGCAATAACTAATTCTATTTATACATTTCTTTATTAAAAGTAAGTTTGGATTGAATATTTGTATTTCTTCACGTGAGTATTTTTGGAAAACCACTTGGATCAGATTTTATATCACTGTAATTATTAATAAATGCACTAAATTTAACATTTATTAAATAAAGTCCAAATACCATATTAGCTGGCTCAAATTGGAGGTTTTTTTTTAAGGGAAGAAAACAAGGTCAAAGGTCAGACATGATAAATAAAATAACTTGTCATTGAAAGTCTGGTTTCACAAAAAATAAAGTGTGCCGTTTTCTGTTGACATAAATATGCAATACACTTTTGTCAATTTTTAATTTATTTAAGTTTTCATCTTTTCAAGTAGAATTAATTACGTCTGTTTGAAGCAACTTCTTCACGCGCACACAGAGGAACAATATTTTAAAACAATAGTTACTTAATGTAAAAAACAAAAACAAAAAATTAAGACTGTTTTTAAACAGATAATCTGATTCGTTGGTGATTTATTGCGGTTAAAAGGAAGTTATTGTTGTTGTCTAGTTGGACAAAGTGGAGGGGAAGTGGAGGGGGAGGGGAGGGGGGGGGGGTCCTCGTCCCGACGTGACGTCACCGGTCAGAACTTCAGTTACAAACGTTTTCGATAAAAACGAAAAAAAAAAAAAAAAAGGAGCGCGCAGGCGCCATTTTTAAATCCAACTTTAATATTTTGTTTTTTTTTGCGATAGTAAAACACGTTACTGTTTGCCCGAAGACGACTAATAAACTTCCCGGTGGCTCTGCTGGCCGTGTCTGTTTCCATGTCTATGTTGGAAGACAGAAGAGGAGGAAAGAAAAAAAAAAAGGGGGGGGAGACGGTTTCCTACCTTTGGCTACGAACTGGAGCTCATCTCCCCACTAACGTATCGGGCTTTACAAGCAGGAAACTTTCACATGCTGCTCCGTCTCGGCATCGGGTTTAAAGCGCAGGTCCGACGGTTGTTAAAGTGCGAAATTGGCTTTGAAGTTTCGGTCGATGGCTGGAGGAGGAGGAGGAGGAGAAGGAGGAGGAGGTTTTCTCCGGAGAGGGAGGAGCACAGCGGGCCCTGCTGGAGGCGTGACCGTCGGAGAGAGAGAGGGGGGGCCCCTTTGTTTCCTAGGACGGCGAAGGCACGACCCTGACCGATCACTAACCCTCCTGACCAATCAGAGGCAGAGTAGGGCGGGGCCATGCCGTCACCATCCTAGGAAAATAACAGCTGCGTGCGGCCGGTTACTGACTTATACAGAGTCCAAACAAATGAATCAACTTCTTTTGACTTCAAAAATACTCTTAAAGTTACAGGATAAGCTCAAAACCACAGTACAATTTTAAGGAGTTTTTATGCAACTTCACTACATTTCAGAAAAGAAAAATATTGTACTTTTTACTTCACTACAGTTATTTGACAGTTTTACCTCCGAGTTACTTTTTAACATTAAGACACATAACCCCAAAAAAAACATTTTTAAAAATTAAATCAGTGGTGATTTTCCCCTTTAAACTTCTAACATGGTTTCATTTTAATAATTAAAATTATTTACAATTTTATGCAAAAAAAAAATAAAAATAAAAATCCAACATTAGAGAAACTAATCTGAAAAATCCAACATATATTTGTTTATCAGAATAATTTTTTTTCTCTTTCCTTTCTTCTTCATAATCTCACGACGACCCGAGATTTATCTGGTGACCCTTTGGAATAAATAAATGAGTTAAAACTAGACTTTGACCAGCTACAACAGCACTATATAAAAATGTTAACACCTGGTATATGAAGTCCAAACATCCACACCGAAAACCCCAAAGCTGAACAGGACTTTAATAAAGGTTTCATCATTGTAACATTAATATTAACACGTGACACTGAACAGAAAATACCACCAAAAAAAATACAAAATATACAAAAAACATTAAAAGCATGTTGGTCTTTCAGCTGTTGCTTTTGAGGATCCGTGGTATTAAAGGAAGAGTGTGTTTGTTTCCTGTGGATTCCAGGGTTCCAGGAGTAAAAGTCAGTGTCCAGACTGTCCCCAAACCGGGTATGTAGCGGCAGCCCACCCTGTCCCACAGTGAGGGCGGGAGGGGGGGGGAGTCATAGGGAGGCAGACAGTGACAATCACTGACAGACTGTTCCTCCTCTATTTACCTCTCTGCCTCTCTTTATCCCAGGACCCATCGATCAGCGTGGGAGGAGTTCAGCTGCACCGACTCGCTGCTCTCTCCACCCTCGTGCTGAGAAACCCACACATCACAAGCAAATAGGTTAAAGAGGGATAATACTGCAAAAAAAAAAAAAATATATATATTGACCAGGAATTTCTTTCATTAATTACACCAATTTTTTTAAATTTTCTTTAAAGAAATGAAAGAAATCTGTAATTAAGGTCAGCACAGAAGACGTCACACATGTAAAAAACATTTTTAAAGATTAAATCAGTGGTGATTTTCCCTTTAAACTTCTAACATGGTTTCATTTGAATAATTAAAATTATTCACAATTTTACTCCCTCTTGTCTGAGCATTTAGTTGCACGGGAATTTGATGTATTTTCAATATGTATTTTTAATACACCATCAAACTCCAATTTTTAATGGTTAAAACCACTCACTGAACCAAACCCCTCCAAAAATGTGACTGAATTAGTTTCACGACAACTATTTTTGTTTTGTGTGTACTTGTTGTCGAGAAGAAAACTGGAGGCCTGACTGAAGCTGAGACTAAGTGAAGTCGGACTTAATAAACAGGATTAAAAAACTCAACCGTACACTTTAAATCTGAGTGAAAGTGAACACATGAAGTAACACTTTGCTCGATAACGCGTACCCACACCTTTTTGGCGATGGCCCGGAGTTTCCCCAGCAGTGAGGGTTTCTGGGTGTAGACCACGTCGTCGTCAGGCTCCTCCCCCTCCACCAGGGCACAGCTGTCTGCAGCTGGCAGCTCACACTCCTTGTTGGCGGTCATCACCAGACGGGAGTACTTGTACTCCAGCCTGTACCACAGGGGGATTAAGTCACATCTTTAACAGCAGACAGCGTTCAGCCGGATATTTCACTCAGCTCAACTGTCACGTCCAGTTTTTTAATTCATACGTCAAAAGCTTTGTATTATTACAACATTTTGTTTTGTAAAATATTGACGGATTTTTGTCAGTAATTGCTAACTATTAAATTGTTTTCTACAATTGAGTAAAAAAAAAAAAACAATTCCCCACAAGAGAAAACAAATCTTTTTTTTTAAATTTAATTCTAGAAAAATTAGCTTTTTTTCCCCTTTAAAATATCAAAATTTTACAAAACGTTTTGTTCTTGAAATATCAAATATCTATATAAAAGTTATTTTTGCAATGTTAGTAATAATCAATAACTTGTTCTCCTAAATTTGTAACCATAATCTCATAATATTAAATCTATTCCCACCAAATCATCTGACTTTTTTTTTTTTTTTTCTTAAACTGTCAACAACGCGCTTTCATGGCTGATTCCGCCTTCACTTCCTTCAGACCCCAAAAGAATCGGATCCTTCGCTGCCGCTGAAAAACAGACGCCGACATCTTCACCTTTGAACGACACTTCACTGCGACGTCGGTCCGGTTGCATCCTCACCTCTTGTTCTTCTTCCAGAAATAGCAGGTGAGGGAGATGAGCAGCACGGCCATGAAGGTGCCGCCTCCGACCCCGACCTTCAGCCACAGCGCGATGTCGTCGCAGGGGGCGGAGCTCCGAGAAGGCAGCGACAGACCTTTGGTGCACAACTTGGGCTCATTCCACACGTAAAGGGTTTCCTGTTTGAGATGGAGGGTGTTTCAGAAATGATTCGTCTGAACACGAAGCAGCAGCAGATTCGAGGTGTTTCCTGCGTTACCTGAACGCCTCCCCGACACGCGCCCTCGATCCGGTGGTAGTCGTCCTCGGTGCAGCGCGGACAGGCGGCGGCGCTCTCCCACAGGAAGTGAAACGTGCATCCGTTGCATGTTCCTGCAGGACAGGAGCTGCGCGCGCGCGCGCGCGCACGCACACACACACACACACACACACACACACACACACACACACACAAACAGGTAAGTCACAGAGTTTTTTTTCATTGTCTTACATGATCTAATATGAGACACATTTGGATATGAAATCCGTAAACATGCGATTTGTGATCGTCTAAAGTCTGCAAGCAAAACACAGAAATAGCTGCAACGATAAATCTGTTTTTTTTTTCAGTTTCAGCAACTTCACAACTGTTTTTCTCTTCTTTTCTGTTGTGACAGCTGTGTATATATATTTTATAGACAATTCAACAAAATCAAATCTAAGAAAACACATAACAAAATGGAGCTTTTTTTGGTGTTTTAAAAAACTAAAATTTTAAAACAGAAAATATCTGGCAGATAATCAAAAGGGATCATTAGTTGCGGCCCTAAATTCAGCCGAACTAGCCAAAGCATTAAAAATGAAACTTCGGATTATAAAACGATCCCATCCTGACTCACGTACCCGGGCACCGAGAGCTCCCCTCGCTCCGACTTCTGCGGGTTACAGCGAACGGTGATGACGGAGCTCCGCCCCTGGTCGCATGAAGCCGTCGCCTGCGTCGACCTGAAGGAAAACAAAAGCGCAGTCAGGACTTAAAACACAACAAAAACATGCCAACACCGCCTCCGTCTTTCGTTCTGTACCTGTAGAAGAAGTTGATGTCGGGAACGTCCTGCGAGTTTTCCGGGAACAGATCCGGTTTGGCGTTTACGCCGTTGAAAACAGAGTCGACCGTCGCTCCTCAAAAAAAAACAAGGACAGACACGTCGAAGCAGTTTTAACTGGCTGTTAATCACAGATCATTATTATTATTATTATTATTATTATTATTATATTAACATTTAATGAGTGTCACACCGATGAACGTGTCAGCGAGGCTGATGGACTGGGAGGAAATGGCCATCCTGAAGCCCCGCCCATCTGCTGGGATGATGGTTGATTGGCAGATGAAGCTGTCCACCGAGTTGACGAACTGAGTCGCCTCGGTCTGGTCGTCTTTGCTGGACACGTCGGTGACGTTATCGGTGCAGACGGCGGCTCTCCTCCCCTGAGAGGACGCGCACACAGCATGAAAATCAGTCTGTCCGTTGCTATAGTTACGACGGCTATTTCACACCGGGTGTAAAAAAAACAACTAAAAACTGATTTGTTTTCCACTGCGGGATCTTCAAAACAAGATAATTTGCCACAACGTCGGGAGGGTAAATAAATAATATAATGTACATATAACACGTTAAAAAATAAAGAAGGAATCCAAAATTAAAATTCAGTTACCTCGTGGCCACACAGGCTGATGTTGAACAGGTGGAGGTACTTTGTGCCTTTGGAGGTGAAGCTCGGCCCGATGGTCAGCGAGGCCGCGTCGCTCAGCGGGCTGAGGTCAAAGGTCAGCGTGCGGTTGTTCTCAGTGTGGGTGAAGGAGCAGTCGCTGTAGCAGCGGGAGTGTTCCTGAAAGAGAAGGAAACACCTGGAAATTATTGTTGTTTCCGTGACAACAACGACTCATAAAGAATGAGGCGGGTTTTTAAAGTCAACAGCGGGTCTCTCCACCTTGTTGCTGATACTTCCTGGTCCACACGCGACACACGTGTCCTGGCCGAAGGTGTGTCGCCCGGACAGGTGTGTGTTGGGGGGGCACTCCCGGCACCGGTTGGTCTCCCTGTCGATGTAGAAGCCGGCGGGGCAGGGGACGCAGGAGGAGCCGGCCCGCTGGGAGTTCTGGGGTACCAGAGCGCAGGCCCGGCACGCCGACGCCACGCCGTCCAGGGCGTTGGTCACAGTGATGGAGTAGAGCTTCACCATGTCACCGACGTACCGACGCACCTGCGGACGAAACAGAGATCATTTCACTTCCATAGTTTGCTGCAGGGCTTTTATCCTTCAACAACGCAGCTCATATGAATTAGGGCCCGAGCACCGATGGTGAAGAGGTCACAGCGACCTTTGAAAAGGGACTAAAGGAACATTTCTGTGTTGTTCACTCACGTCGACGGCGTGGTTGGTCCTCTGGAAGGCCCACGTGTACATGACGGAGGCGTCCCTAGTCATGCTGTGTGAGTACGACTGCTTCCCCTTACTGCCCTCCCACGACTCCACCACCGTGGTGGTCTTCCTGTTCACGTCCTGCAGGCGGAGGACGGGGGGGAGGACAAACACACACACACACACACACACACACACACACACACACACGGGTCGTCATGCCGAACGGTAAATATGCGGTAACGCTGTAATGAGCTGCAGCAACGCGACCGCTCCGCCTCACTGGGGAGCTGCGTCACCTAATTACTACCTTCTGCTGAGAACAAACACACACCATCATGAAGTAGAGCTCGCAGTCGGCCGAGCAGATGGTCTCGAACACAAAGGTTATCTGGCCAAACTCGCCGCCAGTCATCCCTGCGAGCGACGCTGGGACTCTGCCACGCAAACACACACACACACACACACACACACACACACACACACACACACACACACACACACACACACAGGCAGAGATTTAGTCCTCTAAACACCATCGCACACACAAACTACTTCCTACAAAATACTGTTGCTAAGACGGCTCAGAGATGCTGACAGGATTTGATTTTCCTCTTTCTGTTGTGTCTAAATTTGAAATTTAAATCTCGCTGAAAACAAGCAGATCTTCCCGGGCAGTCGCCTCGCTGGCTCACGGACTCACTTGAAGCCGGGAACGTGCAAGCTGAGGATGAGGTAGTCGTTGTCCGAGCTGCCCGCTCCGCTGCGGACGTGGTCTCCCGCCACCTCCCATCCTGACGAACACACATATTAACACACTATTATTATTATTATTATTATTATTATTTCTATATTCAGTGCGGAGACACCATTAAAACGAAATCCGTCACATTTCATAACGACCGGATCGGAGATCGCCTCCTTCGTGCTCACCGTTCATGCTGTCGCATTTGGAGTTGCCCACGTTGAAGCAGGAAGTCTTCATGTTGGAGGGCAGCACGT